>NW_015386642.1:108583-171517 GCF_001527695.2 Protobothrops mucrosquamatus | reverse complement strand
CTGTTGCTAGTTAGCCAACCAGCAACGGGCATGAAACTGTATGCAGATGGAGAAGGGCAATCACCCTTAATGGGCGATCAATGGTGAAGGGCAATCACCCTTAATGGGCGATCAATGGTGAAGGGCAATCACCCTTAATGGGTGATCAGGATATGCATAGGGGATTAAGGGGGGGGAATACAAAGAACACAACATTTTTACATAACTATTTTGTGCAAGGGGATGGGGAAGGCCAGACGGATCTACAAGCAAAGTCTTCAAATCTAGACACCATTTTTGCCCCCAAAATAAATTAAACATAACTTTTTCAGTAGCATTCCAAATAATCAAGAGAGTGCTTTGAAAACAATGCAAATCTCTGCTACTAGCTGTCCTGTTTGATGGGCACAGCCACTATATCCATTCTGAGTAAATTGTGGAGCTAGTGTAATGCTGAGGGAAACAAATGAGAGCATCCCAGAATAATTGCCTCTTACTGGTAGCATAGTTTATGGTCCTTAGCTTGTTTGTCTTTAGAGTGAGCAAGCTTGTTCAAAGAGGTGGGTTGGGAAGAGGAAATCATAGATCAGACCTAGAATATGCAAGAAAGCTTCACAAGACACTTGAGCAGGGGGTTGGACTAGAAGACCTTCAAGACCCCTTCCAACTCTGTTATTCACTTATTCTGTTCCTCAGAAAAGTAAGACACTTGCAAGAAAGTTAGGGCAAGTGGTGGTGGGGACAAATAAATGAGCAGATTTGGATAGTTACTCCAAGTGGTATCTAATTATTCTGTCACATATATTTTGATCCTACCACCTTCTGAAATCAGGCATGCAATTTGTCTTTTTCCAACAGCATCAATTAAGTCTAAACTCTTGGAAGAAGAATGGAGTTTAGCCCATCTGTGTCCTCTTACTAAGGCTAAGATACACCCGCAAATTTAGCCCATCTGTGTCCTCTTACTAAGGCTAAGATACACCCGCAAGTCTGAAACCACAGAGATCCTCCTTATCAAGGTCTGATATAACAGCAGTCTCCTCCTCTCTTGTAAAACACATCATCTTTACAAACTAGCAGTTAAAACTGCACAGCAATTCCTGTCTAAACTCTATGAGAGCTTATGGAATCTCTGCAAGTTCTATTTTTTTGGGGGGGGGGAAGTATGCTACATTTGCATTTTTTAAAAAAAGAAAACATGTTTTTCCATCTCACTGTTAATTGGGAGGGTTGATCTGGATGTGCCTGAGTATTTGCATTTGCTAGAAACCATACGGACAGACCATCTGCATGTATATATCGAAGTTTCAAATTTAAATGTACATAGATGTAATCGATGCAAAAACATGAGAAAACAGAATCAAAACTGATCTTCATTCATGTGAAATTAAGGCAATATGCATATGGTTGTGACAGCATGTGGCCCTACGAAAGAAAAAAAATTGTTTTTTCATAGGAGCGTGACAAAATTTCATACCACTTGCGTTTTCAGAGCAAAATATAAAATGCCAGCTTTCATAGTTGCACCACCATCATCATCCCCACCACTACCACCACCTTTTCACAGCACTCATGAAGACTGTGTCCTATCAAGTGGCGGCAAAGGCTACTTTCAAGGAAGATGGTCCCCAATAAGAGGCCGACTCATCGCTTAGAGAAGGGAAGGATTGCACTGCGTACAACGTCCTTCTGATTGCCTCTTTTGCCAGTTGCTCTTTGGCAAAATGGTTGCCATGGTTACCGCTTTGAGTGCTTTTTAAGTAGCAAACTGGAATTAATTTTTTTTTAAAAAAAATATAAATTAAATAAATAAAAGAGCCCTTTTGGCGGGTTGATAGCTGATTCCCAGAAAAAGACTAGTTCTGTTTGGATTCTCCACATGTACCGTAAACACGGAACATGCAATCTGTGCTGCTTCCACTTTTAAAATTGACTTGCAAACAATAACTTAATGCCTACGGAAGAATCATATGTGCCCTAGCACTCTATTGGCAGTATTAAGAGAGGGATGGATATGGTAACAGCCTGCCTTCTTGGATTTAATGTAGAAAAAGTTCATGGAGTATCTATATAGGAAACTATTACCTTAAAATTTCAATCCAATCTGTATCCAGAGAGAGCTTTCAAAAACACTCATCTTCAGGCATAATTTTATTCTTTCTCTCGTAAACATCTATGTATTGTATAGATTACTTTAACCCTCATTATAATTGTATGCGGTCATACTACAGAATCTTTCTGCCAACTTGAGGGTAAATCAGTGCACTGAATTATACTTTTCATAATTAGTAATAGGCACTACAATCAAGTGGAAGTGCCTAGAAAGTACTTTTCTCTTTCTGATCCTAGCCTGATTTGTCAGGTTTTTTTTATGATCGTAAGATCTTTTTCAAAGCAAATGTAATGGATGCAATTTTTAGTGCCGGGTTGTAAAACACTTCAACTAAATGGTGCAGTGTTGGGAACGGTGGCTCTGTTTCCCCCTATATTGCAAAATAGCAATAACTCTTAATTTAAATTATCTTTATTTTTTTTAAAAAAAAACCTCACAAACCCTGTAATTTATTGATGTTATATTTTTACTCTTTCTGTAGTCCAATTCTTGAAACAGCTGAAGCATGGTATTTGTCTTGGATAAGGAATTCCGGGCAAGGTTTCTGTAATATGCAGAATATGTGCCATCCAAACACAATTATCTTTATGACTATACCAAATGGAGAGAAAGAAAGAGACAGAGAGAGACTTCCAATTCTCAATTTTTCCACAGCATTTAATCAGGTGAAATGTTAGCAAAAGGCAACAGATGGGGAAAGCAAAAGAATTGTGAAAATCTTGTGCGGCTCAGTCAATCACATGACAGAGGTCAAGGACCGAAAGCCCTTTAGCCTTGGTTGGTGGCCTTAGTGCTTGGCTGGTGGCCTTAGCCTTGGTTGGTGGCCTTCATTGCCCACATTCGAGGGCAATGAAAAATAGCTAAGTTAACCTCCCTCCTGTTCGGAGTATCAAAGAACATTGCAATATTGCAATAAGGCATAATTGAAGAAAACAAAAACAAGTTTAAAAACAAGCAATAATGTTTGGGAGGAAGAGGTCACCGCGATGTAAAAAAGATGTTGAGACTCTAGAAAGAGTACAGAGAAGAGCAACAAAGATGATTGGGGGACTGGAGGCTAAAACATATAAGGAAAGGCTGCTGGAATTGGGTATGTCTAGTTTAACGAAGAGAAGGACGAGGGGGGACATGATAGCAGTGTTCCAATATCTCAGGGGCTGCCACAAAGAAGAGGGAGTCAAGCTATTCTCCAAGGCGCCTGAAGGCAGGACAAGAAGCAATGGGTGGAAACTAACCAAAGAGAGAAGCAACCTAGAACTAAGGAGAAACTTCCTGACAGTTAGAACAATTAACCAGTGGAACAACCTGCCTCCAGAAGCGGTGAATGCTCCAACATTGGAAGTTTTTAAGAAGAAACTGGACAGCCAATTGTCCAAAATGGTATAGGGTTTCCTGCCTGAGCAAGGGGTTGGACTAGATGACCTCCAAGGTCCCTTCCAACTTTATTATTATTATTATTATTGTTATTGTTATTGTTATTGTTATTGTTGTTGTTATTGTTGTTATTGTTGTTATTGTTGTTATTGTTGTTGTTATTGTTATTATTGTTATTATTGTTATTGTTATTATTATTATGTCACAATCCTTCAAGAATAAAAAGAGTCTTCAACACGTCCACAAATATAGGCATTGGATGAGCACCTCTGAAGAAGACATTCAACAACTAGAGGTTCATAAGCAAGAGAATGCCAAGCTACCATCCCTGCAGGGGGTATTGTGTTCCACTCACACTGTTGTTTGAGACTGCAAACCTTTGCTCTAAAGGCCTGTCTGGATCAATTTTATTTCTGAGGTGCTTCCTTACTAAATTATAGCTTTCCTTGATCAGTTTTAATCTAGCTAGCTAGCTATCAATGAATCATCTTTCTATCTATCTGTCTATCTATGGTATCTATCTATCATCTATCTATATCTTCTGCTTCTTAGTAATGAAGAGATATAAAAATATACACATGCTTTGATAAAATCTTCAGTTAGAGCAATCTGGTATGCTCAGAAGGGTGGACCTGTTTGTGTATAAGGTAATAGCCTTTTCTCCATGACTAGCTGAAGAAATCATATTAGGCATTGCACTGGGAAGACTTTTCCTTTTTATAATGCTGAATAAAAATACACAGTGATATCCAATAATCTGCTTCCTAAGAATGAAACAAAGTACAGTAGCCTATCTGATGGGTCCAGGATGAATTCATCTGCTATTTTCTAAGTCCCCCGCCAAAAAAAATCCCAAACTGGATGTTTAATAAAAGAGTTCACCTTACCTTGACTTTGATTAATAATAGTTCATATGTTTGCAGAAAAAGGTATACTTGAAACAATTTTTAACAAGCATTTCACTGAAAATAGACATAAACATGCGTACATTTCAGTGGTTTATTCCAAACATGTATGATTTTATATATTTGTGTCCAGTGTGTGAAATTTAAAAGAAAAATAGAAGCTGGACCCATTCATCCTTTGTTTGTACTGAAGGGTGCCATACATATTATCTTAGAAGGTCCTTTGTTCTTGAATAGTCTATGAACACAGAATAGTCCTTAAAAGTAAATAAATAAATTTCTCGATTTAAAGAAGAAGAATGAACAGCAATTGCTTTAAAAAATAACGCAGGTGTTAACAAAAGTTTGATTAACCATAGTAAATGTCACTTGGATAGAACTACTGCTTCTGCCTGAGCTCCTTGACTTGGTGACCAAGTTGACAGTGGAGTTCCCTAGAGACTGATGGCTCTGGGAGATTTCAGCAGGCTGTTTCTTTTCTTTTTTTTCAATTTTTTTAAATTAATTTTCTATTATTACATTTGATTAGTGCATAATAAACATCGCATTCTCTGGGTTAATTTGTTTGCTTAATAATACAAGTTACATTTTTAGCCTCTACCCCTTTTTTCCAACCATTGATCAAATAAATTCCATGTTTGAAAATATTCTGTATCTTCTTTCTCTTTGATCCTCAATGTAAGTCTGTCCATTTCGGCACGGTCCAATATCTTCTTGATTATCTCTTCGTCTAGTGGTATTTCTTCATTCTCCCAGTGCTGAGCAAATATAATCCTCGCTGTTGTTAGTAGATGCAATGTTAAATATACACTTTGTTTAACTGCTGTTTCTGGGCTCAGAGTCAGAAGCACTTCAGAGGTCCAGGGCTGCCATGGCTATGATGGATCTGATCAGAGCAGAGGCTACATGCTAAATCTGCGTTTTGTACTGGTTAGTGGCAATGTAATGTCAAATTGAATTTATTTATTTTTATTAATTAAATTTATATGACACTCATATCACTATCCAAAGCGACCTGGGCAGAATGTTAACATCAATCCCTTGTCAGGATCAGATCATTCTTTCCTGGCTCTAGAGTTGAATGACATTCTCTCTCTCTCTCTCTCTCTCTCTCTCTCTCTCTCTCTCTCTCTCTCTCTCTCTCTCTCTCTCTCTCTCTCTCTCTCTCTCTCTCCATCCATCCATCCATCCATCCATCCATCCATCCATCCATCTATCTATCTATCTATCTATCTATCTATCTATCTATCATCTATCTATCTATTTATATATCAATCATTTATCTATCTACAGTATCTATCTATCTATCTCTATTTATCTATCCCTCTATCTATCTACAGTATCTATGTATCTATCTCTCTATCCATCTCTATCTATCTATCTATCGATCGATCGATCGATCGATCGATCGATCTCTAGCTAGACATCATCTATCTATATCTATATCTACCTTCTGCTTCTTAATAGTGAAGAGTTATATAAGAATAAATACATGTTTAATAAAATCTTCAGTTATTTCTCTCTCAGTGTGGTTGGTATTCAACCTTAACTGCCACTGGTGCCATGTGCCTGCCAAGCTCTCTGAACCTCTTTGTAAAATTACTTTTATAATTAGTTTAATTTAAAAATCATAAGTGAGCCAGTTTGGTATAGTAGTTGGGGGATCAGGTTAGAAATTCAGGCAATGCAACACCTTGTTTTGATTGTGGCCATTTATGAAGGAAGAAAAAGTTAAACTGAGGTAGTGTAGAGCTTACTGGTTATAGGGAATGGCAGAAAACTACTTATGAATAGACAAATCTCTCTACCTCTATCTCAGCCAGGCTCCCTTAGTATGCTCCAATGTTCCATATTTATTTATATAATAATTTGACTTTGATGCTACCCATTTCCAAAGATTATAGGTTTTCAGGGAAACTGAAATCTCTGCATCTCAAATAGAGGGTTAGGGTTGCCATTGCAATCATCAGATCGTGTCCCAAAAGCTAGCAGAGAATATGTTTTCTGATAGCAGGTTCAAGAATCCTGTCAGTCAACTCTGTAAGAGTTGTAGGAGAGAATGGAAACTGTTTTCAGTACAACAGCTTCTTTGAAACAGGGTCAGTCTCGGAGTATAAACAAAGAGCTAACAAAGCATACTGTTTATAGGACCCAGTGGTCAGAGATATTTCTATGGTGATAGGGCTGGAAGGAGAATCAGTGTGAACAAATGAAATGTTATGTGTGTGGAAAAATTCCATTCATATAAAATGGTGTTGTTAGATCTACCTGAGAAAGAAGCAAGCAGCAATGGAATTAACAGCAAAATTAGCTTTATAACATGTTTAGCTGTTTTCATGAGATTCTTTAAGAATAGAAAATAGTCTTCATTTGAATTTGTAAATGGATGGCTGAATAGCTTTTAATGTTGAATTTTACTAAAATTATCTAGCCAAGTAGCAATCACATGGAAAGGGAGCAAATCAAGGAGTGTCGAGTCATTATTTTGCTTTCTGCATTAGGATTATTCTGTTATAAAATGTACCTTGTTGCAAATGTATAGAATTTATGGGCTGAAACAGCACTTAAAACCTATGGGAGTAATATTGTTAAGAAAACATGGTTCACGATCCTTATCAACATATATGTTTTTGAATGGCTGGAAGAGAAGGGAAATGAGGAAAGATGCATATTATGAAAAATTCTCCAGCAGAAATAATCACAAAACAGCTAAGGAAAGAATGTCATTAAGAATCCTTCATTAAATATTAAAAATAAGTGGGCCCTCTCACCTGGATCTGCTCTTTTTACAGTGACATTTAGCTTGTGCTAATGTTCTAGTGGGATATGTATGGTACTTAAGTTTCAAATGGTGGACCAATGTGCTCAACCCAACTCTCACCTAGCTTGAATTGGCTCCGCATATTAATGTGGTCATTAGAAACATCCCCAGGTATTTGCATTTTAGTTTTCCCCTCAGATTCTCTCAGGTGCCATCAAATGAGGTGGCCTTCTTAGGCTACCAGAAGGAAATCTAGATAGCAAAATGATTCACAAGTGAATTTCCAATCAAGTTTCTCATCGGCCAATTCCCAGATGGGTTTTTGCAAAGCCCTTCAGCAAATATTAATGGCTGAAAATAGCTGAAAGAAATCTAAATAACAAAACTAAGTTTAAAGGGAAAAAAACTAAAAAAAAGTAAGTGAAATCAATCCAGAATACAGCATAAAGAGTGAGTGAAAAAATGTGCCTATAAAACAAGCTGCAAGGTTACACCCAATAATGTCAGTAAAAGTCAAATCTTTTGCTTAGCTGGTTATTGTTGTTTTACTTCTCCTTGACACTGTAATGGTGAATAGGCAGACAGCTATAGCTCATGAAAACTATAGAAATAATTACTATTATCAATACTCAATACTCCAAATATCCAAATTATCTCAGGTGATTTTCCATAAATCCATGAAATCGGGAAAATGACTCAACAAATAAGCTACCATATTGGCCTCCCAAATGGAGAGAGTCCAAAGTCTAGCAGTGTATACACAAAAGCCAGCTGAGACAACCCCCTTGTCATATTGTGTGTTATTTTAGTTACAGGATGAATGTTCCTCCTTATAACCCCCCTCCCAAACCAAGCTTTATAGTACAGGTTTAGGAAACTGCTTTCTCTCTTGTTGAATTGTGCTCAACACACAGGGAAGAAAAGGGAAAAGCACCAGATCTTTCCTGAAGCCCCTGGTTGTGTACTTCTATATACTTGGGTGCAACCTTTTCTATGCCCTGTAATGGTGCTTCTCTCCTAAAGGAAGCAAAGACAAATGCATCTGCTCTACTAATATCAAATGCATTTCTTCTTGATGAAAAGGCTGCAAGGACGCCAGCATGTCATACTGGGCCTAAGTAACACCCTTGAAACTGGACTCACTAATTAATGGAGAGCCCTTCAAATTGAGTTTCATGTAATGGGTCTCTTGTGATCTATTAACTGTGAAGTCAAACCAGACCCACTCCTCAAAGGAAAAAGGAAAAAAAACTAACTACAGAAGTCCCTAATGTGTAGAACAGGCTAAAAGGTGATTTCCATGGTTGTTTAACGTATACACACTCCATAAATATCTTTGACCCTACAGAAAGCATTTCTGGATAGGCTGGCTGAGTTTCCAAAATAAGCTGTTCCAATGGAAGGGGATCTAGCATCTTCTAATTGCCTGAATGGCCTGGCCTATGTATTGATATCTTTTTCCTTTGGTTCTGCATCTCACCATAAGAAGATCTGCTGAAATAAGTACTAGCATTTGTTTCATGTGCCACTGCTCAGTCCATCCTCTTTTACTTTCTCTGTTATTCTCAGGCATTCAATAGTTCAGTAATCGTGTGGGTATTTGTTTGTATAAAATTGTTTAAGTATTGCTTTTACTGCTGAACATGTAACAGGTTTCATGATTGTCAAGAATTTTGCAACATTGCATTTTTCAGGTGCATCTTTGTTCCGATACTTGAGTTAAAATGCAAATGTCATATATTTAGCCTGCAAATGAAGTTGCATAAATATAATGCTTGAAATCTGCACTCTATCTCAGAAAGTATTTGCAATGTTTAATAAGAACATGAGAGTTTAGGATTGTCTAAAGACACCACTTTCTTTTAATTATGGAATAATTGTTGCATCCTTAAATCTGCTAACTGCTACATATTTACGAAGGGAAACAATCTCAAGATATACAGTAGGCCACTAAATTAAGGCAGCTTTCCTCTATAACTTTCTGATTTTGTCATGCGTAGTTAACATTTCATTGACAGCAGTGGAATCATATTTTTGAATCATAATTTCATTTATATTCCTTCTAACAAAACACCACATATAAACTGTACCTAATAATGATCTCATACTGTATTGTTATATGTAGCCACCAAATTATTCCAGGAAAGGCGGGAGGTGTATACACATGGTAATAACAGTAAGAAAAACACTGTTATGAGTTAGTTTTAACAAGCTGAAAATAAGCATAGATAGCTTTTTCTCTGCCAACCAATGCAAAGCACCACAGGTAATTGTGCATCATGATTATGACCTTGGCACATATATTATTTTATAAAGAAGCATCTTAAAAATCCACCAATTGATTTACAAGGTGAAATCTCTAAAATCATTTCTAAAGTTATGTTTTTCTTCCTACAAATCATTCAGACATTTAATGAGGTAAGCAAACCTATTATAAAATTGCTCAGGTTAAAATAAGAAAATATTAGCTGCATCTATTCAGGTGAAAAAGTTAAACTCTACCATAACATGTAGAAAATAATAAAGTTGTCCAGAGCAATTCACAATCCTGGCTTGTGTTAAAATATTCTTTGTCAGTCACCCCGAAGTTTATTCAGATTCTAAAATAAAGTGGACATTAAGGTTTTTGGTATTGTAGGTACTTTTAAGAAAATATGTGTCAACATCCAGCTTGAGAATCCAAATAAAACTCCAGGTTCATTCCGTCTCTGAAAATCTTACTGTTTATTGAATATGCTGCATGGTAATGTCGAAGCCAAACTAATTCTGAGGTTCCAACACAATTCATACTTAAACAATAATTTTCCCAGCCAAATCCCAACATCTTACATAGTCCATATAAATAAGTTGAACCATCTGCTTCAAATCCATACCTGTTTTGGTGTCCTTGAAAAGGTTTCAGGGTCTCTTGATCTTCAGCTGAATTGTAGAAGTTTTGTTTCTCCATCTAATCTACCTGAAAGTAACACCTCCCTGCCTTATTCTAACGGCAAGTTGAAACGCAGAGGCACATAGCTGCCAAAGTTTCATCCTTGACAATATGGATGTTATTGTACTCTAAGATACTCAAGAGAGAGAAGGAGAGATATATGAGACATGTGCTTGCATACTCTTAGATTTTGCTTGAGTTAGGAGATGATATTGATAATTTGAGATTTACTAGGGAAATTTATTTGGGTTGGCTCTCCCGGACCATCCATGACTAATGATGTGGACCATCATGTGGGTTACGATAAAGTGCAGGAATCTATATGACTGATTATTCAAAACATTTCTTAAAAGTAGGATTTCCATAATGTTCTTTTAAAAATCTGAACAAAAGAGCAGGCAAACATAGGCAATAAACGTTGGGAAAAAAGGGGTGTCATTCAGTATCTTTAGCTTTATTTATTTTTTGCCTACTTATTTATTTGTTTGTTTGTTTGTTTGCATTTTTAACTAACAATCTAGTCCATCAAGTGGAGGCAAGTGGGAGAAAATGATAGTTTAGGAAGATAGAAATACATGTTGAATGAAATCAATTTCCGATTTCCAGTTTCCTATTTTGAACCACTTATGGGGATGGCTTAGATGGAGATTACTCTACTATGCAACTTTGGAGGGCACCTTTATGTATTCTTACTATAGAACAACAACAAACTTGAATAAGGGAGATCTATAGTGTCTGTAGATTCTAATTAAATGTCTGCCTAGCCATGTTCTCAAATCAGCTGAAATTATCATTTCTTTATACATACAGGCTTTAAAACATTAGTACATTTAGGCAGTGGCAAACCATTTCTGAAAAACCTGGCCAAGAAAACTGAACAACCTGCCCAGGCAGTTTCTGAGAATCAGACACAATTGGAAAAAAAGAAGGGGGGGGAAATCTTTTCCTGCTGCTTAGAAGAGAGATAAAAAAGGGTCAGAAAGGGAAAAGGGGGGGGGTTGCTGTCAGCGAGAGGGTATTGGATCAAGCTCCATCTGCGGTTTCCTTCAACTGTGCCTATCACAGAGTACCCAACAGATTATCCCTGAGAGAATGCAGCTCTTTATAGAAAAACAAAAATGGTAGTGTACTCCTGATACACACAATAAGCACAAACCTATAATGAAATGTCTGAAGAGAGCAAAAGGTTGAAATCATTATGCTCTCTGTGAGATACAAAGAAATGTTGCGGAAATAGTTTCTAGAATTCAAACAGTAATTATTCACTATAGGATGCTGGAGAAAGTTCAAAATTAGTAACAGCAGAACTTTTTATATTGTATAGAATACACAATACAATATATTGTATAGAATTATACAGGGCTTTTTTTCTCATAGAATGCCCAGAACGGAGTTCCGGCACCTTTTTTGGATGGAACCTTGTAGGGTAGGCAAGGCGGGTTGTATGATGTGTGTGAGTTCCGGCACCTTTTTTTTTTTTTTTTTTTTTAGAAAAAAAGCACTGGAATTATATAGAAAAAGCCAGGAAAATGCAAATTTTTACAATAGAAAAAAAAACAAGTCTTTAAATGAAAACATACACTTCTCTACTTACAGAAGCAAATAAAAAATAGTAATCAACTAATAACTGACTTCAGAAGTCGACCATTAAGCACAGCTACCTTATATTTTGAAAGATTGAGGGCAATAGAAGAAGGGGGCAACAGAGAATGAGGTGGCTGGATGGAGTCACTGAAGCAGTAGGTGTGAGTTTAAATGGACTCCAGAAGATGGTAGAGGACAGGAAGGCCTGGAGGAACGTTGTCAATGGGGTCACGATGGGTCAGACACGACTTCGCAACTAACAACAACAACCTTATATTTTAACCCATACCCAAAGCGGGTTTCTGCTCCATACACAGGGAGGAAAATGTAGACTTTTTAGGCTTTGAATCAGCATACTAACTAGCATATGCATTTTTATACCTTTGTTTGTTTTTGTCAATAAATGTTGCAAAAGTTTGTCCTTTTAGAGTGATAAAAATAAGAATAATTAAATATTTCTTATTGAGTTAATCTAATCGTTATATGGAGGCAATAGCAATAGCACTTAGACATATATACTGCTTCAGAAGGCAGCTGCAGAAAGAAGCATGCAATCTCAGGAAAAGAAGCCATTACTTTAAAGAGTTGCAGGGAAGTGCTACATTTAAAAGTCTTCCTGCTCCAAAACACTTCGTTTTTTAACCAGGCCTGAGCATTGCACAATTTTATTGCACATGAGGAGAAATCCCCATTACAAAAAGGGCTAAAGCAATGAACAAAGGAGGATTTGTATTTTCTTTTCAAAAAGTAAGTATATTTCCACATTACAAACATGAACTGGAACCACACTCTGCCCTTTCCATTGCCACCCAAAACGTTGCTACAACTTATTTTACTTTCCAGTTAAAACTACCTAAAGATTGACTTTAAAAGAAAAAAATCATAATCGTAATCCAACTTTTAAAAAAAGGGGAAAAAGAAAAATCCTATTGGCAGCTCTGCCTCCTCCCTCAGTCACACACAATAGCAAACGCTTACAATGAGAACGGCTCCACTGGAGCAGGACTAATCCATTTGACACAGCTTCCATCCTGTCATTATGCAGAAGAGCTTCTTCCTTTTTAAATTGGAGAGTCTTTTTCACCAGGAATTCCCCAGGATGAAAATGAGCCATTTCCATCACAGCAAAACAAATCCTTCTCTGGTGAATTTTGTTATTGTTTATTGTTACCAGCATTTTATCAGCACTAAACTGTATGAAAGCTTCAATTAGTTCTTGATGAATGATCCCATAAAATCATGTCATTTCATTTCCCCTGCTGGCGGACTATTTTTTTTTAAGCTGGGTGTTATTAAATGAAATATAATTGGGACAAGATTCAGGAAATGTAGAGTCATCTTGTTTCCCTTTTGGATTGGAACAGTAGGATGACTGTTCAATATACTGTTTTCGAGGTGGGTGGGTGGTTTTTTTTTAAAGAAACAGCACATTGTTCTCTAAGACAACATGTATTGCATTTCTCATAAAACCATTTATAAGTGGCATACCAGGGTAGGTCTAGATACAAAATGATGGTTATTTTCAACCTCTGAACCTCAGGTGAAATAAATAGTATTTTTCTCTACATTCTTTGACCACAGTCTTGTGAACTGAGTGGTATACAATCATTTGTAATAAAGAAAATTAATTTCCAGTATCCCTGGTTGAAGGCTGCCCACTTCTGTCTCAGGCAGATTCTGCAACTTTGAGTACATTTTCTAAAGGAGCTAACCCCACCCAATATAATAAAAGTAACTGAGAGTAAACATTTATAGAAGCAACCCGTATGAGAAAATGGCCACCTGCCACACTAAGCATTGTTTGTTACCAATTTTGGATATCTCAGGGATGATAGAACCACTGTATCTGTCCTGCAAAAAAGCTATATCAGAGCAAAGAATGAGGCTTTCCTGTATTTATTTGCTGTTATTTAGTGATCACTTTATTTTTGCAGCCTAGTTGTGGTAGCTCCAAATACCAAATGGGCAGGCACCCTGTGTCTTTTCAGATGCTGTTGAACTATAATTCCCCACAATGTTTTACACTGGTTGGGATTGTTGAGACTACTGAGAGTCTACTGAGTTCAGCAGCATCTGAAAAAGCACTGGATGGTAATAATGTCATCTTAATTTGTGGGGGGGAAAATTGCAAGATTAGAGAAAAAAATGCAAAATCAGTGTTTACAATTTGCAAGGGTCAAATGAAAATAACCACAGAGAAGCTTTTAGAGTAAAATTGCCTTATTTATGTGTCTGTTGGTGTATTTTTAAATTTTATACGCCACCCATCTTATCAATAAAGTGGCTCTGGGTGGCTTACTATACCTTGTTTATACATCTTCTGTTTGCTTTTGCTTTTGCCTTTGATTTTTCGTTTTTCATTTGGTTTGATTTGATTGCATAAATAATCATGTAACACATTTTTATTCATAGCACTAGAAACTATCCATCTTGAAGTATCGTGTATTGAGAAAATATCTTCTCTACATAGCAAGCTAGGGAAAAATCCAAACAACTATCCCCAAATCTCTGAAATGACAGAGTAACAGAGTAACAGAATAACAGAATTGGAAGGGACCATGGAGGTCTTCTAGTCCCACCCCCTGCTTGGGCAGGAAACCCTATACTATTTCAGACAAATGGCTGTCCAGTTTCTTCTTAAAAACTTCCAGTGTCGGAGCATCCACAACTTCTGGAGGCAGGTTGTTCCACTGATTAATTGTTCTAACTCTCAGGGAATTTCTCCTTAGTTCTAGGTTGCTTCTCTCCTTATTTCTGTAAATATAACTTACAGGACACAAACCTCACTTTCCTAACTTGGTGATAGAGTGAAATTCCCATCATAGTGTGGAGAAAAAACATTAATGGAAAGCCACTAAGAGGATATATAGAATAACAGACTTCAGTATTTTTCTTCCATAGTAAAAGGAGATCCAAAATACCGAAACAAAGCTTCTGATTCTAGAATGAAGAATTACATGTAAGTCCCCTTGTTTATATTTAGTGTAACTAAAGAGAAACCCACCATTATCAATGAATCATACTAATCAGTCAATTATTACATGGATTTCAGGTGCTCAGCAAATCAAACTTTTCAGAAATATCTTTCATAGAACCTCTCATCACCGCTGAGGCTGTACTCAGCCACAATGAAGTCATATTCATGCATGTGCACAACAAGCCTTTTGTTGATGCTGGCCAGCCAGCAGCTATCCCAGCCCACACAGCGTGTTACTTTTTGAAGAAAGGTGCAAAAACCAACAAACTCGCATCAGAAGACTGACTTCAGTCAGGTGTTATATTCTTTTCTCTATTTAGATTCTCAGTGCACAAATTAAAATCAGTGGCAATCCCACACACAGCCAGTTGGGTGGATTCACCAAAATTGACCTGAAAGATTTCCCCTCCTATTTAGTTCTAAATGTTACGATGCTTTTATTTCAAAACTGACTTTTTGCTACTGTCGTGCAAAACCCAATGAAAAAGACAAGAGACAGCAACACAAAACAATAATTCTTACTTTAAGATTCAGAGGTTTATTTTGCTAATAATTTGGAACACAGCAAACATAATAACACAACATCACTTACATTAGTAACCCATTGCAATGAGGTCCAATGACATAGCAGTTCCAATAAGGACAGCTATAGGCCAATGGCAAATCAATCAGGTCCAGTCCCAACTCTTTATACCCTTTCCGGTCCTAAGACTGTAGACAGATAGTCAGCAATCTTACACTTCCTGCTGACTTCCTGCTGACCCTCTGCTGAACATAACTTTCTACATACTTGTGTACATTGGAACCCGCATCCATCAGCTACTTTCAGTTCTCTATTTCTTACTGTTCCAGTCCTTCTCTTCTAAATATATTTAAAACAGGCAAGCTTAGCAAAAATCATATTAAGTAAAGTACAGTTGCAAACTGCAAAATTAAGCATAGCACAGACTTTGGTTCAATATTTTTTCCAGGAGGCCTGATTTAGCTCACCTGGGCCTAAACCTTGCACAGAAAAACAATAGCCAATATTTTCGTTTTCCACACTACCATAGGATCACAAGGCCAGGTTACTTAAAATCTCAAAGTCCTTGGCCTCTGAAGGGGTAAAAGAAATATAAAAGAACTGTGCAGGGTCATGGTTGTGTCACTGCTCCTAACTATCTGGCAATTTCCAGACCTAGGCAGAAATATTTTCCAAAGTAAGATGAGGTAAGCAAAACTATGTATCACTGGCAGCAAGGCCATAGATACAGGGATATTTTGATCTTTCACATAAAGGCACTGAAGTTGACTCTCCGAACAGAAAACTCACTCTCCAAACAGAAAACCCCACCACCACTTTTTGCTTGATTAGAAAACAGTGAACCCAAACAAAACACGGACCATCAATTTGCTTGACACTCAAGTTAATCAAACAGCAACATCAACAACAGCCGCTGATGATTCATGTCACCCTAAAATATACATATAGAAAATGACTGATGCAAGGGCTTGTTTTGTGGCTTGGGATTCTTTCTCTTTTTTTATTGGATGCTTTAGAAATTGTGTAAATATTTGTGGTGATCCTGTAAGTAAACATTTCCAAAATTGAAACTATTGTATAAAAGGAATTAAAGAAGGACATAGTAATTCTGCGGTATAAGCAAATGATAGTTCCTTACATATATCAGAAAGAATTATCGTTAAGAAGCAAACTGTCCAAGGAACTAGTTTGCAGAAATCCACAAAAAAAAACAAAAAAAAACAGATAGTCAAAAGTGTCTTTGAACATGGATTCCAGATAAACCAGAAATCTTTAGTTGTAGGCATTGTTCTTTTTAGCAACACGTTTATTCTAAGACAAGAATAGACTGACACAGTTATTCAATTACAGATCTACAAATGAAATGCAAAATGGAAAAAGTAACCCAGCTTGTCAAGGGTTACAGAGCAGGTAGCAGAAGTTTATAACTTTGTGACGCATTTGGGGAATACATCTTCAGAGAATCTGTAATGCTGCTGGGCTCCCATTTTAAAGGACTTCACATTGCTGAGGGTGGTGTTCCCTCTTTGAAGAATATTGCATTTTTAAAGGCATGCCGGGAATGTCAAAATACAAATATACTAGCTGAGCTAAAATAGATGGAAGAAAGTCACACACAGATAGAGACTTGATTTGTCTGAGGTATATTAATCCCCAAAATCCTACAGTTAATTATTTCAGTAATATGGGGGTAGAATTCCCATTTCTGCCTCAAAATCAGATGTGTTCACCATATCTAAATATCTTCAATAATATGATAATCTTCTCAGGGGCAAAAAAATTCTCTAGATTTTTTTCAAAGTGAAAGAGAGAGAGAGAGATTGAAGACAGGAATTGCTCATAGTTCAGAGATGAAGTACATATTTGGCATACCAAAAGTCCCTCAATCTGATCCATGGTATCTCCTTGTATAATCTAAAAAGAACATTTTCTAATGTTTTAGAGCAGTCCTTTCTTAACTGGTTCCCTTAGGTATTCTAGATGACCTCTAACAAAACTACTGACCAGTATGTTATCTAAATCCGAAAGAATTGGCTGATGATAAGCTGAGGAAAGCTACTCTCAAGAGTCTCTGCCAATCAGCAACAGCCATACAGACCTAGTAAGAGTGTATAAAGAGTGTATAAAATCAATGTATACAGTAGTAGCCAAAATTGTGGAAACCTTTTAGGAAACGTGTACAGTAGAAATGCCACCTTTGGTTAAGTTTCCACCAATTTTTCTTCTAATTTCTTTATAACTGTAGACTTGTTCACTTAATAATACTATTTTACTTTCTGAGCAACCAGTCAACTCTTTGCACCATTACTTTAATTTTTTAACATTTTACAAGCTCACTAAATGAAAGGGGGAAAAAACCAACCAACTTGATAGCAATCACATAACACACTGACAAATGTCCTCCTCTCAGCTTCAATACATGACATCAATAACTGAATCCTACTGTGATCTGATTGGCTCATTGCCAAAACAAGATGACACCTGATTTGCTCTCTAAATACTCGTGTTCATTGGCTACAATCAGATGAAGGAAAGCTACCTGATATCAACCTAAGCAAGTTATGCTTCCTTTTTCTGGTTATTTGGCTATAACTTTTCATAGAATACAGTACAGATAATTGAACAAATTATGTTGCATTACATTCTTGATTAAATTATCTTTCCATTGATATATAATTTTATGGTACTACTCCAAAAAAAGTGGTGTTATTAGCCATCAAACCTCAAAAATACACTTTTCCCAAAAGGTTTCCACAATTTTGGCCACTACTGGAATGTAGCCTCCTGTAATCCTGTGCCATCTCTTTTCTTTTTAAAAAATTTGTCTGACAGATTTGAAATTAGACATTTGTAATAAATATTTATAACAACCAGCTAAAACTTTATTTAAGCAATTATCGCAGAAAGCTCACGCCATGCTGGCTCATGGTGTATATTTTATGTTTTATGTATTGTGTCTGTGATTATAGCAATAAATGTTTGCTACTGGTGATAAACTGCTAGACAAAACTTGGCAACTTCCAGATGTGTAGTCTTCAATTTCCAAATGCTCAGCAAGCGCTCTTAGCTAAGGAATTCCAGGAATTGAATTCCACATAGCAGGAGAGCACTCAGGTTGGGAAAGCAGACTTAGACTATTATGATAAAATTATGTGATAGACAATTACATCAATTCATTAAGAGAACATCATTTATTTATTATTTTATTTATTTATTATTTCTATATGCTGTCTATCTCACTCTACAAAATGGCTTGTTGTGCAAATCAATGTATTATACTTTGCAATTTTGAACCATCACTGAACCCTATGATTTCCTTATGCCATATTAATGACGTCATGGTTGGTTTATATAACATGGATAGGGTTGAGCCTATCAGCATTTTTTCACCATATCAGTAGCAGTATTCTAATAGGGGAATTATTCCTGTAATGTAAACTTACAAAATGATAGATTTCCTCATTTTGGGTAGGATAGAAACTAAATATGAACCAGACGTTTTAGTGGTAATCCGGAGAGTATCTGATCAATAGATGAATTCAGCAGATGGAAGTAGAGTTGATGGAACTTGAACGAACAATGGAACTCAAAATCTTCTTTTTCCAATAGATGGCTACTGACTACAGACAGTTTTGCTACCGCTTCCAGTAGCAGGGAAGCATGAAAATATTCTTTTTTTTAAAAAAAATGCTATCCTTGACATGCATCTAACAAATGTTTTTCTTTACAAAATTCTCCCACACATCTTCATTCACTGCATAAGCACATTTATTACTGAAAAGAGCAGCTTCAAATGTTTAAGGCCAGCTTTAGTTGTAATCTGATTTAATGTCCATTTGGTGTACATTTGTGTTTTCAGAATCAAGAATCATATTTAGAACTATACATGTAACTTGAAATGCCATGTAAGTAAACAGTATTAATCTACTGAATACCTTAGGAATTTAGAATATAGCTGCAAGCTATGGCTAAAAACAAACATCACAACTGATATTTTGCTTTACAATAAAAATCCTCATAGGTGTAATACTTTATTTTCTTGATTTGGTAAGAGAAACCCTAGAGAACAATTGTGAGGGTGAATTACAACTATAGAAACAGATATTATGCTTTCATTGTCTTTATTATGCTCTCATTGTCTTCTGTCACTCTCTTTTTCTATTGCCTTCTGGGTTTTTTTTTTTCAAACACTGGGGTTCCTTCCAATGATTCCTGCATTACATTATACATACAGTGAATGAGTTCTGTGGCTGAATGGAAACCTGAACCTGGGTTTACTGCTCCTAGTGGAAGACTCTAAAGATGTAACGGAATGTATTTTGGATTGCTAAGAAAAAGGGGCTGCATTCCAGAAGGCAAAGAGGCAGCAAAGTTTAGATAGTTTGGTTAGGAGCAAGAGAATTAAGAAGGCTGCTCCCTTGCAATTCTTAGAACAGGGGTCCCCAACCTGTGGGCCATGGCCTGGTAATGGGCCGTTGCTTGCTGGCCATGGGTCCATGGGATAAGCTGGCCAGTGCACGCATATGAGTATGCACCCCCCCTACTTGTGCTAGTGCCGTGGCCACGAGACGCAAAATGGGCCACTGGCATGCCTCGGGGCATGAAAAAGGGATGCCGCCATGTTGCAGGGCACAAAAACAGGTGCTGCTGCACCGCTGGGTGCAGAAATGGGGTGCTGCTCTGTGCAAGAACAGGGCAGGGCTAGCGAGTATCACGCAGGTGCTAGCCCTGCCCTGTTTGGGTCTCACACATGCTCGCAGCCCCGTGCGCACGCGTGCACACATAAATTTTTTTACCCTCCCTTTCCCTCTGGTCCGCCAACCAAGAAAGATTGGTCGGTCTTAGAATATATTATTAGGGATATAAGTAGTTCTTTTACTTTGGCAAGATTTCTGCCTATAAGTGAGGAACAATAAAAGAAACTCCTCAGAAGTAATTCCATGTGTCTTTCTTTGTTTTGGGGGGGGGGCTGGTAAAATATTATCCAGTCAACAATACTCTGGAAGTCTGGAGCCTGACATGCTAAATGTAATTGTAGTAATGGTAATGAAAGATTATCAGCCACTTTTTTCCTTTCTTGCATCTTTCCCCTGGAATCTGGCTTGAATCAAATTCCAATCTCAGCATTGGCATTCCCAAACAATATGCTTCATGTGGAGTGTGCAACCACATCTTCCATTTCAGTTCCATGAATTACAAATGAGTTTGTGGAAATAAATTTTATTAAAAACTCAGAACGTGGGCGTGAATCTCTTGTCTACATAAAGCAGATAAAAGATGATGTCCTGGGCATTTCTTTCTCCCAACCATTCCAGCCATATGACAAAAGGAGAAAGGATTAACGTTGGTTCCAGCTATGATAAAGGGGGCGGGATTTTTCCAGCACGCTGCCTTCTCTTCACAGCTGTATCTTCTCTCATGTACCTGTAATTAATTATGAAAAAGCAGTATGGTAGCCCCACAGTTATTTCTGAAACTTCTATGTTGCTTTACTCCAGTGACCCTAAGTGGCTTACAAGTCCCATCATATGACCAAAAATTAAGCAAGCATAAATCACAGCAGAACCTACTGTATAATCACAATCACGATACTTCAGTGCTAGTGGAAGGCACTTAGACCATTTACATCTATTTCAACAGGCCTATTTTTCCCTAAAAAAGAAGCATCTGGGCATGTTACAGTTTTGACCCAACCTTCCTTCCTCACCCCCCCCACTCTACATTTAACAATGCACATTGCAATTAGTAGGGATTCTTGATTTGATGGATAGGGTCTTTAGAAATTTCCTGACAGTGAGAACAGTTAATCAATGGAATGGCTTAGCTCCAGAAGTTGTGGGTGCTCCATCATTGAGATTTTCAAGAAGAAGTTGGACAACCATTTCTCTGGAATGTTATAGGGTCTCCTGCTTTTGCAGGGGGTTGGACTAGAAGACCTCCAAGGTCCCTTACAATCCTATATGTTCCATTTTCTCCTGTTCCCATACAGATTTGAGAAGAAGATCTAGTTTTCCCCAAACTGGATAACAAACTTTGATATACTGTACTTTTGATTTGGGATTTAGGTATCTGCCCCCAAGACCTTTGCAGTTCAGACACCTGTATATCTTGCAGTATCAATGTACGATTGTAATAATTTTGCATCTGGCCTATTGCAGAAATTGCAAGCTCCCTTTCAACCTTAGTGCACTGAACTGAGCCAAATCAAGGAAAGAGGCTCTGAATATGTAAGCACCATAACATACAGTTAATGTCAGTTGATAAAGCCATTCAGACCTAATTAAGAAGACCCAGATAAAGAAAGGTTTGAGGCTTTTGATGAGATAAGAACAACTGGCCATAACTAGCTCACCCTAAAGCCACTGAGTACCCATCTCCAAACCTCACTGATTCAGATTGCTTAGGCATCCCTGCATGTGCTTTGCACATAATGATTCTTTCCTCTGCTCTCTATCTCAACATTTTTGCCTTTTTGACTAGTTACTGTTACCACCATTTAATAAGGCAGCTTTTCCTGGCTTTCTAATCGAAAACTCGCTTTTATCTTTCTTCATAAAAGAATTGAAATGGCTTCTTTCAGGTTTTTGTAGCCTCTGGGGAGATAAGGACCCTGCGGTTAACAGGATGAGAGATTTTTGTTTAGAAATTTTTATTTAGACAATGAAAAATGACCTCTGTAAACTCAAAGCTATCTTATTTGGGGGCTTTAGGCTTCTGGCAGATAAATCAATTGGGCCCCTGGGACAACCAAGGAAAAACCTTTGCAGTAACTATGTCAGGGCAACGCAATAGATTTGTTGTGAGGATGCGCTAGTGCTGAAGGTAAAATACACTTAAAAATAAATATCATTTTATTTTCTATTAAATATTCAGGATTGGGGTACTAAGCTTTTGAACAACTGCAAGTAAATATTTCCTTTTCGTGAGACAAAGTGGGGAAGGAATGTCAAAATCTGTTTGTGTGTGTGTGTGTGTGTGTGTGTGTGTGAGAGAGAGAGAGAGAGAGAGAGAGAGAGAGAGAGAGAGAGAGAGAGAACCCTAAAAACATTTTCTTAGAAAGAAAGCCCATTCATAACTTTTCATCTAAGTTAAAAAGTGGGGGGTATACAGCATTACTCCGCAAAGGTACATGAATGTATGTGCATGAACAAATGAGCTTTTTAACAATTAAGCGTTAATACAATTCCAGCATTTATTTAGCATTTACATGTTAATACAATGCAAGAGTTCACTCCTTGTTGCTCTTTTGATTAAACATTTTGATGTTGCTTTTTTTTTTTTTGTCTTCTTGAAATGGAGGCAGAGCACAAAGTGTTTTTTTTCCAGGAATTGGATTAATTATGGACGGTACCAATTCTGCAATTGTGTAAACCATGTCTTCGCAGGATACACAACTTTTTTTTTCACACTTGTATATAAGCCTAAGTGGCTTTGCATGAATTTGCACTGCATGTTTGCTTTCGGGAAGAACACGTATTACACTATCCTCTACATTTTCTACCTGTGTAGAAAACAAAGTGAAAAGTTATGCAGAAAATACACTGCAAATATGACTAGGAAGTAAATGAGAAAGCAGCAGACTAACTACAATGTATGGCTGCGCATTAGTTAAAGATTTGGCTGGAAGAGCAACAGCATCCATTTTTACAAAGGTCTCACCTAACTGAAATTAATATTAAAATTTAAACAACATTATGAAATAAATCAGTGAACAGGCAGATGATAAGTACACTGTTGACTTTTGCATCATGCATCATGTTGCCGGTTTCAGGTAGGTTTTCTAACCAGGAAAGAAAGAGAGCCTGTTCTGCTGACAGCAGCATTTGCTAGTGTGTATCAGGGTTGCCGTCATGCAGGAGTGATGGGAGTAGAAAGATCCTCCAGCTTGACCAGAGGCCATCAAGAGAAACTAGCAGGGGGTATGCTGTTAAGTAACTAGTAACACTCCTTGTGGCCATCTATCTTATGGCTTCTGGGGTGCTGTTAAGCCTAAAGCAGCAAGTGTCTACACAATATGTCTGTCTACTGCCATCAGACATAGCCTGTCAGTAAAATATGTCTGTTTTCTCCTTGTTTCTCTATTGACAGTCAATGGGAGAAACCGCCAGCTGGCTGTATCTGAATCCTTCCTGCCTGAGGACTTCCTGAAGTCACAGATTTAGAAGCTGTCCACAGAGCAGAGACCTCAAAAAGTATTCTTCAGTCAATTTTGCCAGGTGCTGGAAGACAGCCTGTATGTGTTTAGTAAGCCTCCTTGTCATATCTGCCTCACTGTAATACACAGGCATCAACAGCCCTGGCCACAAAAATGGGTGACCAGCAAATCTCATTCCATTCTCTCCTCATGCAGTCCAAGCCACATGAAGGAACTAAACAGAGGAATAAGCCAACTGTAAAAGTCAGCAACTTTTTCTGACCTCAGGATACGTTGGCCAAATGTTTCAAAGCCTTTTGGATATGTAGAAATGTTGGCAATATTTTATAGAATTTTATTGAATTTCAAAAAAAAAAAGCAACCAAGAATAAAAAAATAGGCAGAAAGAAAAAGAGTTAAAAGGAAAGAAAGTCAAGATAAAAACAAGATAAATATACAGAAAGAAAAGGGAACAAAAAAGTCAAGAAAATAGAAAAAGAATGAATAGAAAAAGAATGACTTCCAACGTTCTTTGGTACAGATATAGATAAAAATACATTAGTATATAGAATAGAATAGAATAGAATAGAATAACTTTATTGTCACTTTGAATGTACACTAATTGGCATACATTAAAATGAAATTTCATTGCATACAGCTCTCAAAGGGTCACCACCTCCAATATACATTACATAAATATGACAAAAATAAATAAATAAATACAGAATTATGCATATACCCACATATATTATATGACACAGAGAAACAACACAATCTAGTTCAGATTATGTATACATGTGCATGGCGAGAAAAATGAATCTTGCGAGTTTACCAGACGAATGGCATGGGGAACAAAGCTATTACAGAATTGGGTAGTCCTGCTGAAAATACTTCAAAACCTCCTCCCAGAGAGGACCACATATAGGTATTTTGCTTTCACAAAACCTGGACTTTTGTTTTGGTAATTTTCATTTATTCATATAAAAATGCCATACAGTTATGCTTTGAATTAAGTTTTATGCGTTATACTTTTTCTAGATCAAAATCTAGAGAGGGAATCAAAGCATTCTGAAATATCTCTGCCTTATTGTATTGCTTGAATTAAATAATATGTAAGATGCTCTGCAAGTATTATGCTAAGTACACATATTATATTATATTATATTATATTATATCAAAATCAGTTCTATGTCTTAAACAGCAATGTCAAACAGCAGCCAATATTTTTCCTATGCATGTTTGGCTTATATTTGCAATGCTCTATTTCTCTGCAGTGGGCCTGCATGCTGGTTCATGTCTATATAACTCATCTTTTACCTACAGACTGATGTGACATGGGGTAATAGAAAGTGATACATTGCTTGAATTTAAAGGAATATGGACTATTTCTAGATTTACTGTGCAGAATGAGATCTGTATCAGATTTAAAACAAAGCTAACCAAGCAAACAGAGCACTGAGGTATCTCTGGCATCCATTAATCAGCATCTGGTATGTTTTATTTTACCATTTCTTCTGCTTACTCTATGAAATTTGAATTTAAGTTACATCTATCCAGCAGAGCCTGGATAGCTCCAAACTGCACTATTCTTTCTTGAGGATCTATCTTTCTTATGCCAAAATCATTTAATGATAACCCATAAAATAAAGGCAATTAGCTATAGAACAATTATTTTTTATATTTTATTATAATTGCATTAAAATCAATCCAGTCAAATCATTATTTGGGGTCATAGATCAGCATAAAATAAGGTAAAATACAAACAATTAATAATTTGAAAAAATTAAACATATAAAATACACAAAATTTAAAAAACATTTTAATAATAACAATAATAATAATAATAGTAATAATAATAATAATGATGATGATGATGATGATGATGATGATGATGATGATGATGATGATGATGATGATGACGACGACCTTGGAGGTCATCTAGTCCAACCCCCTACTCAGGCAGGAAACCCTATATCATTTCAGACAAATGGCTGTCAGGGTCTCTTCTTAAAGACTTTCAATGTTGGAGCATTCACAGCTTCTGCAGGCAAGTTGTTCCACTGATTAATTGTCAGGAAATTTCTCCTTACTGTAGTTCTAGGTTGCTTCTCTCTTTGGTTAGTTTCCATCCGTTGCTTCTTGTCCTGTCTTCAGATGCTTTGGAGAATAGCTTGACTCCCTCTTCTTTGTGGCAACCCCTGAGATATTGGAACATTGCTATTATGTCGCCCCTCGTCCTTCTCTTCATTAGACTAGACATACCCAGTTCCAGCAACCGTTCCTTGTATGTTTTAACCTCCAGTCCTTTAAATATTTCATATTAGGATAGATTTAGTTAACTTTTTAAAAAATTACTTAATGTTTTATACTTTTATAGGGTTTTTCATTTCTATATATTTTTTAACTTTTAAAAAAAATAATTTTGTATATTTTATTTTTTTTAAGTTTTTAAAATTATTAATCACTTACATATTACCTTTTTATGCTGGTATATGACCATAATAAAGATTTGATTTTCATAAAAATCAATATAGCTCCCACCTAAACCTCTTGTTGTTTTTCCCCTTAATCCCTATTTTTAAATGGGAAAAGACTTCACTGGAGGGAAGACATTTTTTTCCAAATTGGCACTTTCTGAATATAGTAGGATTGCAGTTCCAAGAATTTCTAGGCATTCTCCAAGCATTTTAGTTTGGAACAGGATGTTTTAAAGTTGTAATGGTAACGATAATAACAAAAGCAGCAATAGCAGCAACTGCACTGCATATGTTATAATATGTATGTTAATATATACAATGAAACCATAGAGGGGGGAAAAAGGATTGGGATAAGCATAAAACTATTTTGTTCTGTTCAATTCAATATAACTTAATTCCAAATAAATATGCTTCCATCTGTCAGTTTCTTTTAGGTTTTCCATAAAATTAACAAGGTTGAATTTTCATAGCACATTATATAGACAATACTACTAATACTATTTTCAGAGAAATGTTAATAACACAATAGCTATGATACAAATATCTTTTAGTATGATATTTGTGGACATATTTTCTACTTTGATATAAAAAACAACACTCAAATGTATGAGTTAGAGCAATATATTATTATATTATTATATACAATGTCAATATTAATTATTTGTTATGGAGCAGAATACCCTTCATACATTAATATCACTATTAGATTATAGACAAAAGAGTTTTTTGTCTTCTTGTTCAAAAGTGTCTATAGAATCCAAGTCTTCGATACTAAAAAAGGAATGCATACAAAAGCATACAAATATGATTTTCAAAAATACTAAAACTCATGGTGCTTTGGATCAGTTCTAATTTTGGAATTTTTAAAAAAGGCAATTTGAGTAAATGTACTACCCTTTTTAAAAAAAGGAACATGCCTTTTGTTAATATTTATGAATATTAATCTTAATGTATATCAGACAAGCATTGCCTTATCAATGGACTTTTTAAAAGTATGAAAACAATGTTGAAATAAATTAAGGCTGTATGTAGTGGTAAATGTTACATTCATTTACAAATGCAGAAAAGTCTCTCAGACACACATACATACGGTATATATGAATGTGAAACATGACTGTGAAAGAGAAACAAGAAAAAAAGACAAATGAAAGTATGTGAAATAGGCTTTCCAGAGTGCAAGACATTTAAATCTTTCTCTCTTTCTCTCAAATTGTTTCCTTTGGCATTCAGACACTCTGGATGATAATAATGTGCTAGTTTTCGGTTCCAGGTATCAGCTGAATAGAGCAATGATTTCAGAATAAAAAGGAAACTGGAAATCCACTTAAGAGTTTGCCAGCTCCCTATATGCAGAAACATGTGTCCTGAATACTGGAGTCCTGGAGACAGACATACAGTATATTTCAAAAGAGCAGGTAGGAAAAGACTGAGGCTGTGCTTTATTTTCTTCAGAAAACCAGCTTTATGGAGAACGACTTTTATTTTGAGATGTTTAGCATGCATGGAGAAAGACTTTTATTTTAAGATGTTTAGTGTGCATTTTTGTGCTGATCAAACTCATATCATCCCATACAGCTTAAACTAATGGATTTTAAACATAACACTGAGCAAACAGAAGACTATATAGTTACAAAAAGAACATATACAGTACATATGGGTTAAAAATCTTGGGACTGAAAAAAACTGGGATTTTGACTCATTAGAGGGGATTTTATATTGCCAATTAGTGGGTTAAAGGGAGATGTTGAGACAAGGGGAATTTTGGTTGTTAGATTTAAAATATTTGGAAACCAGTTGAAAATAAGGACTTTATCGGTTTAATATTTAAAAATTAGACCTAAAAGGGAAAAGAAAATTATTAGTAATAATAATAATAATAATAATAATAATAATAATAATAATAATAATAATAATAATAATAATAATAATAATAAAGTTGGAAGGGACCTTGGAGGTCATCTAGTCCAACCCCCTGCTCAGGCAGAAAACCTATACCATTTCGGACAAATGGCTGTCCAGTCTCTTCTTAAAAACTTCCAGTGTTGGAGCATTCACCGCTTCTGGAGGCAGGTTGTTCCATTGGTTAATTGTTCTAACTGTCAGGAAGTTTCTCCTTAGTTCTAGGTTGCTTCTCTCCTTGATTAGTTTCCATCCATTGCTTCTCGTGCTGCCTTCAGGCGCTTTTGAGAATAGCTTGATTCCCTCTTCTTTGTGGCAGCCCCTGAGATATTGGAACACTGCTATCATGTCCCCCCTCGTTTTTCTCTTCATTAAACTAGACATACCCAATTCCAGCAGCCATTCCTTATATGCTTTAGCCTCCAGTCCCCTAATCATCTTTGTTGCTCTTCTCTGTACTCTTTCTAGAGTCTCAACATCTTTTTTACATCGTAGTGACCAAAACTAGATGCAGTATTCCAAGTGTGGCCTTACCAAGGTATTGTAAAGTGGTATTAAATTAAATATTATGAATATGTTTGATTTATTGATTAACCCAGGCAATATATATATAATATTTTTGATTTATTAAAGGGGATATTGTGTTATTAAGTAGATGAGTTAAATAAAATGTGTATTTTGGATATCATAGTTTGTTATGAAGTGAGATAAGGGAAATTTTGGTTGCCCAAAGCCTGAAAATTATAAATATCAAAGGTTAAATTGGAATATTGATAAGAAATTAAAAATTGAGTAAAATTCAATAACAGGATATTGATTGTTTATGAAGATTGAATGTAATTAAGATATATATATATAAGCTAAAAATTTATTGATAAATGTAATGATGATGTTCTTATTGAATTGATATAATTAGAAATGTACCAACCTAAACATGAGATAGTAATTGTTAAGGGAAAAAGAGAAGAAATATTTGATGTTGTAGCCTGAGATTTGCACTAAGATTTTGTTATTGAGCTATTGATTAACCCAGTCACCACGTTGTAAATTGTAAAATTAATAAAATATTATATTAAAAAAATCTTGGGATACAATTGCATGCTATCCAGGAAAGAGCACACATGCAAAGATTTCTATAGGATTGCAGTCCATAACATTAAACCTATTGAGCACTGTGAGGTTTAATTCCAAGTAAATATGTATAGGATTACATTATTAGACAGACTGTAAGTAAACACAGGGGCACTGTACCTGCCATTAATAATTGTTGATAGATTTTTCCTCCCATCTCAGATATCCATCACACAATGGTAAAGCCAAGTAAAAATTTCTTTATAGATCAAGAATATTTAATGCCCCTAAATATAAAAGATGATTCAAATATTTTGTTGGTCACCTAGTTCATTTTTATACTATATGTGAACACAAATCTTGAAGTTGTACACTATATGAGGCCTTCTGATATTTGTGGTCCTCAAGATTTGAGGCATGACCCCAAAGATTCCAATGTTTTTTTCCAAAATATAGTTTTTAATATACCAGAACCTTATGTATTTATTTATTTTCTTGCTGTATTTGAATGCTATCCAGTCCTGAAGACTCTAAGTGGGTAATGGCCAGAAACATTATGGAATAGTTTTAGAAGGCGAATCCCACCCATGAAATGGTCAGCATATCAACAATGCTAAAATTATGCCTCCACCCACCCACCCCAAAATGTGTTTACCAGATTCAGAACTTCCTTCTTTGCTAGATGGAATAATCAGTTCTTTATCCATCTCCTGAAACCCAGCAAGAAAAAAGTCTGAGTCTGTTCCTTGTTATCCAGATCTTGGCTTGCACTTCTATTGCATCAAGTGGTAGACAGGAAAAGAAATACAGATGGATAAAATAGATGTCCAGCCAGAGAGTGAAAAAAGAGAGAGAAACAATAAATAGTAGTGACAATACCAGACAAGAGGTGAGAAATACAGTAAGACCTGTGAGAAGATGGAGAAGAGACAAACCCCTAGGCCCCACCCAAACCCTTTCTTCCAAATAAAAGGAAGTTTCAGATCTGAGCTACATTTCTAAGCATATTTGGTCACAAGAAGTTAACTTGATTTGCAGTTGAATCTAAGATTACTTTAGGTGACAATCCAAGTCTTAACAGTAATCTAAGAGACCCGATTA
Source organism: Protobothrops mucrosquamatus (assembly GCF_001527695.2). Classification (NCBI taxonomy): domain Eukaryota; kingdom Metazoa; phylum Chordata; class Lepidosauria; order Squamata; family Viperidae; genus Protobothrops; species Protobothrops mucrosquamatus. The sequence continues at coordinate 141,690 of NW_015386642.1, read as the reverse complement.
GCAGTGAAAGCAAAGATCAGACTTAATAACACCACAACTGTGTTCTCCATAACCTTTTTATTACTTCCCAACTCAATCCCAAACAGCAAGTTTCTGGGACAGCAGCCATATTAAAGGATCAGTTGTGTTAGAAAAGCAAATTGCATATGAAAAGAGTACCCATATGTGCAATAGTAAAAGCAGTCAGGGATGTAAAATTTCACAGTATGGTATCACAGTTGAGTTGATTTAAGACTTGGCAACTTTTGAAGAGTCATAAGGGAAATTATTGTTTACCTTATTGCAAGACCACATAGTTCTTGGCATGGATGTCATGATATCGGCAGTGTGTTAAAGGAACAAAATTGGTGCCTTGACCCCTGCAAATGCTTTGGTCACCCATTTTTCTCCTAAAGAACAGGAGTGGGTGATGAATCTCTATGTCTATCCCACTTCCCACTGATAGATACTCACACCTAGAATGAAATAAAGGTTTAAATTATTATTGCTCTTCTATTAAAAGTCACTGGGGCTGATCACATGGGGGCTGATCACATGGAGGGTCCTTTTTCATTTTGCACAAGGCACTTATTTACAGTATTTCCTGACTAGCATAGAGTGTGCCCGTAGTTACATAGCTGGAAGATATCTGTGCATCAAGGCTTTCTGGAAGATAGCTGGAAGATATCTGTGCATCAAGGTCTTCCCCTTGTAGTCCCCTTTATTCCCGAAAAGTCTGTATTCAGAATCAGCATTCTTCCTCAATCTCAGGGGCTTTGCCATATAGGCTGTTGGAGGGGAGGATCATCCCCTATCCACCCATTCCCCAGACTTGCTTTTGGGCAGGCACAATTTGCTTCCATGATAAATGTGGTGAGGAGGTGATCTATGAACTTTAAAAATTAACTTCTGGAGACCGAACATGCAAGACAGGCTTGTGCATATGCACTTATTCTGTTGGGTTTCGAACAGAGGCATAAGGATTATATTTTTTATTTTATTATGGAACGGGTCTAGAGAATTCTTGATGCTGAGAGAACACTTTGTGTTTTATTTACCACCAACAAGGGACACTCTGTCAAACCAGAATTCACAAGAGTAAGAGTTGACTGAATTCATGGCATAGTGTGGGAAAATTATCTCACCACAGTCTCTATTTCTGATTGTTCCTTATGTGACCTGAAAGATGTCGTGCTCACATCCTCAGTTCCTACTGTCAAAGAACACACTCAATCTTCACATGCCAAGATGAGCAAAACCTGCTACAATATCCAACAGAGTTAGCGCCTGTCAAATACATTCATTTACACTAAAATTCTGGGTTTGGGAACAAGAAGCTTAAAAGAGGGAAAGAAAAGGCACCCCCTTTGACAGAAAACTCTCCAAAAGTCCAAATTTTAATCTTATTTCCATTTCCTCAAATACTGAACTGGTTTTAATTTTCATTGTCATTATATAAGACACACACTCTTGCTGTATGACATAATTACAGGGACAATAGAATCATATCTGTATAGTGTACAATTTAAGTGCTGTGTGACTGTTGGAGAATAAAAATATGCAAGCTCATAGCTTGGCTAAACTGCTCATCTCTGCATCAAACTACCTTGGAGAAGGTCAGTGTCATTCTGAGTTACTAATTCAACTGCTAATTTGCTACATTCAAGTAATTATACTTTACTAGCAGAAGATGAAGAGGTGAATATAGGCGTCTTGGAATCACAGCCTCTTGATTGCCTCTCCTTCCACATTTCTAACTTCTGTGGAGGGAATGATGTCCATCAATAAAAGCTTAATGACTTTAAAGGGAAAGAAAAATAGCTCAGAAGTTTTTTTGCTTTTCCTTTTGCCTCAGAACAGAAACAGAAACCTTGTGCTAAACCCCAGCATCCGCCCAAGCTTCTGATCAATTGCTATTGCCTACAGTGGCTTTGGATGAAGAAGCAACCTTCATTTCATTTCCTTGTTAAATTTGTCTACCGCTGGCTTCACCTGACAGAAATAGTTGCATTCTTGACAAAACCTTTGCAGGGTTCTGTTTGTTCTTTTCAGCAGAACATACTTATGTTGTGAATGATGTTTATTGCAGGGAAAGAAAGGTATCTCATATGTCAAACATTCTGGCAGTTCAAATATAGCTGTGACTTGCAAAAAGGCACACTTAGAGAAAATACTTTCTTCTTGAAACCAAGGACAATTTTAGGACTTCTAGAATTTTCTAAAACAAATGTTATAAAAGCTCTTCAGTCAGCTCTCCTTTGTTAGTTTCTCCAGATCACAAAAACTATCTATCTATCTACCCATTTATCTATCTACCGTACCTGCCTACCCACAAACTTGTATGTTGCTTCACTCAGAAAGTGTATTTGTGATTTTGGATTGAAATTAAACTAATAAGAAAAATAATTGTATATATGTCTCTCTACATACATATCTATATATCATATATCATTACCCTTCTCTGTATACACACACACACACACAAATATATATATATTAGCAGATTCCATATCTCGTAACTCCCAATTTACTGATCTCTAGCTAGAAATGTCAGCATTCAGAATGAAAATATAAGCATTTTATTTATATAGGCAATCCTCAACTTATGACAATGGAACCCAAAATTTCTGTTCCTAAGCGAGAGAGCTGTTAAGTGAGTTTTGCCCCATTTTACAACATTTCTTGTCACATTTGTTAAGTGAATCACTGCAGATGTCAAGTTAGTAACATGGTTGTTAAGTGAATCTGGCTTCCTGAACTATCTGAATTTTGACTGTGGGGATGCTACAACAGTCGCATGTATGGAATACAGTCATAAATCACTTTTTTTCAATGCCATTGTAACTTTGAATAGTCACTAAATGAACTGTTGTAAGTCAAGGATTATCTGTATATACAGTATATAAAATAAATGCAAAACCAATCATCATCAGGGGTTCTTTATGAATTCATACACATCACAAGCACAGAAAGTCTCTACAAAGAGAGGACAATGACCCACCTGCATAGCTCTAACACATTTGTATACGTTGTATTCTATTGTTGGAGCAGATTGTATAATCGCTTTGTCTCTGAGGAGCTGATTTAAGGGGGTCCTTACACAGCCTGAAACAGTTTTTTACTTTGTTTCTTTTATGGATTAGTTATCCCTATTTCTCCTTATGTTAACATTCTTGGGAGTGGAGGATGTGCTCAAGACAATTTGATGCTACTTTGCAGAAGCTCCTTCTTGGCTTCCAAAAACAATATCCTGGTTAACTATTTGGAGTGCAATGTTATGATTTATCAAATGAAAACTGCAATATTAGCAGATGCAGTCATCAGATAAATAAAGTTAGGGAAAGCATGCAGAGGATGGCCTTTAGAGCAGGGGTCCCCAATCCCCGGTCCATGGACCAGTACTGGGCCGTGGCATGCCAGCAACCAATCAGCACAAACAAGCAAAGCCCCATCCGCAGGATGCAGGCAGCACACAAAACCACGCACCCTCCAGTCCAGGAAAAACCTCTCTCCGTGGAACCGGTCCCTGGTGCCCAAAAGGTTGGGGACTTCTGCTCTAGAGTTCTTTCCAGTTCCTCTGAAACTGGAAGACAAAAATTATGCCTTAGATATTACAGTTATCTTATATTATTTGGGATTAGGTTAGATACAATAGGACATGGTGACATGTTCCTACTAGGCATTTAAGTATAACATTTCTCTCAGCAACATACTAAAAGAAGACTTCTGAAGACAAACTGATGTAGACCAGCTGTTAATTCAACTCCTCAAGAAGATATCTCTGATTGCTTGATACTGCAATCATATGACTCAAAGTTTGTAGGAGGAGCTTTCTGAGTCCAGAGCCAGTTGTAAGACTACACAGAAGGGGGGAAAAATACCTTTGTGCCTGTTCACAAAGGTGCTCATATCTCTCTGATAGTGCCATTTTAGCTGCTCATCATATGATGATGCTTGGGTTATAGCAAACATTCCAGTTGCTCTGCAATCCCCCCCCCCAAAAAAAAATACAATTCTGTTCATGTCTTTGATGCAAGTGAATATTTCTAGTTTTTTTTTCACTTGGTTGTAAATGCAGGCTTCCAATCCTGGTTCCACTGCAAGATCAGGAGTAAGAACAGGCCACGTTGGCTTTTTGTTGGAGATAACTTGCATTCCTAATGAGTCACAGTTAGATAAGGTACAGTTTTTAATCTTGATAATCTGGGAATGTAGATTAAAGGTTATTTTTTAAATCTTCATCTATTCTTGGAAAAAGGTTGTAGATTATACAATTGATTGCACATTTGTTTCATTTACTTGATATGTCAGTGCACTTAAGAAATGCTTGTTCTTATCTAGTTATATGTTGGCTGGACTACAAAGCAGTTTCTGAAGCATATCCACATTTCATGAGGTTTAACAACTCCAAATACATTCTGTACGTGTGGCTCCCCAAATGATGCTTATGCTGGATACCATTTTGAAAAGCTAAAATCCCAGATCAGTTGCTTGGGAAAAAGGATTAGAAACTGATTCTCCTTTTCTTGCTTAACAGCTTACTGGGAGGAATTTAGCTCTAATGTCACTGCATGCAGTTCTCTCACCTTTAATGCTCATGCTGGCAACTGGCAGGAGTGGGGGGGGGAGGTTCAATTTTTTAAAAAAAATAACTTCATCCTTCATGCCAAAGAATGGCAGTGTCGAATTTCCATTGAAATTGGTACAGAAAAGACATCTTTGGTTAGGAGTATATTTAGGCTGCAAAAATCTGGACAATCAATAGATGGCAACAAAGAGATTGGGAGAACTCTATTTTATGTTACGTAATGATTATCTACATTTTTGCAGTCCAACTTTCATGTGATAAAAGCTATAGCTAGTGAAGGGGAGAGCACGGCATCCTTTTGAAGGGAGAAATCTCAGTATTGGCTTATATGAAGTACATACACAGCCAGAAAACTAGTCCCTGGTGCCCTTAAATAGTAGTCACCAATCACTGTGGAGCCACCTTCAAAATTTGCCTCTAGATGACTGTAGCTGAATTATCAGTACCACGTCTATTGAAAAGCTGTTTAAAATAGACAAATCAACTAATTGTAGTTGGCTAAGATATCTTTCAAGATATTTTCTCTAACAGAAAAAAAGATAGACATACATTATAGTTATATATGGCTGGTTATATTTTCACTATACATAGCAATGATAATTGAAAAGATTTTGATGATTTAAAAAGTATATGACCTGCAGAATGTTCAGAAATCTTCAAGACTTTTCTTGAAATTCAGATTTAAATATCTCATGATTCAACCTCATTTTTTTTTTCTTTGCTTTGCTTATTTCTTTGTAAACAAATCAATAATTTATTAATTATTCAAGAATATATCTCTTGACCATGTCCTATCAAATGGTCCAAGAAGGATGTTAGGAAAGAACCAGCCATTTGTCCTAATGTTACCATGTTAAAGCTATCCTGATGAGGTAACAGATTATTACAGTCAAGAAAATGTTTGTTAGTGAGGTTGTCTCGAACTACCTCTAGTTTTTTTCTTTGTTACTGCCTTTCTTTTTCAATGAACTGAGATATCTCAGTAACTCCACCACCACCCCCCTCAAATAAATCCACCTTTCCCCCCAAAAAAACTTTAAAAACAAATAACATTTTGTGAATCAACTCTTAGAAACAGGGAGGAAAATAACATTAAAAAAAATGTTTCATGAAATTATTCCAGAAAAAAGAAATGCAGCTGCACTGGTATCCATCTGATATTTAACCAAGGAAATCGTTTATTTTCTCCCACACACACCACCACTACCAGGTTTCTGACAGGGGGAAAAAAAATAGTACTAAGGACTCCTGAGCCTTAAATAGGCAAAAAAATAAACAGATGAATTGGTTTCTCTAATCAAAAAGACTTCCTTTGCCCATATCTGCCTGTTAAGGGACCAATAATCTGCCATAAAATGATGACCACTTTACCAGCGGGATGGGCTTTCCTAGAACATCTATGACTGAGCTTGTCCAACTTTATTTTGCCACCAAAAACACTGTAAACCCCCACCCCCAAAATAATAGCACTGTATAGCATGACACAGTTGGAAAACTAAAGCGTGAGGAGGGGGGAAGCAAAGCTGTGTGACAGATGAAAAGGTCTCAATGGATGAATGGTACCACCAGAAATCAGCCAGAGGGAATCAAATAATGATTACAGAAGAAAAATGAGGGCCGGGGAGAGAAGAAAAAAGGTCGACTCGGAGTAAAAATCCTCAGTTAACAATATTGCTCACAACAATGTGCATTTCTTTATGTAGCCTTCCTCCAAAACTCCCACTATCCCATTCACATAACACATTCAAGGAAAAATAAAGCATGATAAACGTGGGAGAGAGCTGACAAGAGAGCTAGTGTGGACGATATCAAAAGCTCCCTGTGTTCCTTAGAGAAAAGGGAACGTATTCCATAATTTGTACCGGCATGGCCTAAAACCTGAACAGATTACTTTTTGAGATCAATATCTGTAACCACCAGAGGCCTCTTACAGAGTTTGGAGGGGGGGGCGGAGATCAGCTTCCCAGAGACCAGGTCCCAAGCTTACATTTTATATTTTGCCACTGGGTGCTGAAGTAAGAGTTTTGGACAAGGCTCATTTTTCATCTCTTTATGAGGCTGTGGAGTGAGAATATGAGGCTTGCTGACAGCTTCCAGGGGCTTTTCCTTTGCAGATTTCCAGTCGCACATATAAATGTGACAAATTCCTTGTGTGTCCAATCACACATGGCCCTTAAACAATATTCTATTCTATTCTATTCTATTCTATTCTATTCTATTCTATTCTGGCTAGAAAATGACTTCTATTTGAGTAAATTTCCTATCTTGCCTTTACCCTCAATGGGACAAATAAACCCCATTATATAGACCTTAAGTATAATAAGTAACTGTCGTTCCTCTAAAACAATAGCAACAAAACAAAACATTTTCCTTTATATTCTATGTTTGTTTACCTGCCACCACGAATTTATAACCCATTAACCTTCGTATTATAAGCTACATATGCACATATACAATCTTGACATTTTATAAAGAGATTGATCAACTCTGTACTTGATTGCTAAAGCATGCCTTCCGTAAGAGCAATTGCAAATGGATTGTTTTTTCCTGCACATAAAATAATGCAACAGCAGACAGATAAAAATCCTTCTTATGGATATTACTATAGTTGTTTCTATATTGGGGCCTCTTGCTGCTTATTTGGTTTCCCTGATTTGCAATCTCAATTTCTTCATTTTTCTATTTCATTCTAAGTAAGCTGCTTTCCTGTCTTATTGCACTTCATTATTCAATCAATGAAAGCAGAGAATAGTTTTGCGCATATAGTGATATTTTCCCCTCCCCATTTAATTTTCTTGGAACTAACCAGCCCATCAAAAAGAAGAAAAACAAGGAGAAGGAAAACAGAAAATCTGAGCACTTTCTTTAAATAGGAAATGGGACAAGAAAAACAGGGGAATGCAGAGAGAGATTGTATTATTAATAGGGAACTCTGCGATGATGGATGAAAGAACAACAATATCCTTTAATCATAACGCAGTAACATTCCAGCAGCGCTGGTAAGTGAGCGATGCAATGAAACCATTTGAGACTTAAACAGATGAATTAGACAGGATTCCACTGTGGATTCCTGGACCAATTTCAAGGCAGTAGCCTGATTAACTAATGCATAAAAAGAAAGTGATTCTTCCAATCAATAAGCTTTTATGTAGGCGTATTTGTGATATAACATTTAAACACAGCAGAAATTCTACATTTCAGCTAACAAGGCAATATCTTTTCCATATCTCAGGCAAAATGTCTACACATTGCTTCCTCAGTGGTATTACCAGTATTTATTGTTTGAGCCTGTTGTCTTTAGCTACTAATGCACTAATGATGACAATTCTGAATATTCTGTTTTCTTCTTTTTTTTAAAAAAAAAAAGCACCGCTTTTTAAAATGCGGCTTTGTTAAAATACTCTTGCCATCAAGAGTCAGTGCAAATAATATCTACAGTACATCCATTATTTTGCTTTGCTTTTTCTCCATGAAAAATAACTTTTTAAATGAGTATAAATGAGTGAGAAGCTATTTGGGAAAGTTCTAATTTTGTTCATTTTCTGTCATGGCACCATTTTAAATGTATATCTGGGGAAACCAGAGAAGAATAGAAAAGCAGCTAAACTATAATTCTGTATAGAAAAATAGTATATATCATTTTTATATGACAGTTTATATTCTTCATAGGTATATGCATTCCTTATTCTGTACGTCCAGGAACTTACCTTACTTTCTAACAAGTTCAAAAGAAAATATTGAAAAATGCAAAAAAGAAAAGTTATAAGGAAAAGTAACACAAAAAAGGAAAAATGTAATTAACACTCGCGAACAAAACAAAGAGGCACAAAAAATTACAACCAACCTCAGCAAGTACTATATTGCAAAATACAAAACTTCAAAACTATAAAAATTAAAGCTCTGTTGTTATAAATATCATAAAATCTGTGTCAAAGGGAGATTTATTGCATTATTTTATAACTAATAGAAACATTGCCTCTTCAAAAATGGATATTTGTGCATTTTATGGAAGGCAGGCATTTTATTTTGTGCAAAGTAAGATGTTCTAAATTTATTCCTTAATTTCCAGTTTTTTAAAATAATTATCTTAGCAATTCCCTATACCCTTTTTAAAAACATTCAAATACCACATTTTGGGAACAAAAATAGTAGGTAGGTAGGTAGGTAGGTAGGTAGATAGATAGATATAGATATAGATATAGATATAGATATAGATATAGATATAGATATAGATATAGATATAGATATAGATATAGATATAGATATAGATATAATTCACCATAAAGCTACGTAGAGATATTACAATAATGTTCCAAACAGATGCCAGTTGCTCGCATGGCTATATCATATGCATACTGATCCTCATTTTTTTTACATCAATAGAGATAATCTGGCATCTACCTTTCAATAATAATAATAATAATAATAATAATACCACCATTGGCATTGACAAATTCGCTATTAGTCAATTGCAAAAGGCGGCCTTACTAGGAACTGCTTCCATCCTGCGACGATATCTGTAATACCATCTAACATCTACATCTGCCTATCCCAGGTCCTTGGTAAGGACTCGATAGGTAGACAAAAATGCCAAATCCAGTCTGAACATCTGGCTGACTGTGCGATGATCAATAATAATAATAATAATAATAATAATAATAATAATAATAATAATAATAATAATCAAGTTGGAAGGGTCCTTGGAGGTCTTCTAGTCCAACCCCCTGCTCAGGCAGGAAACCCTATACTATTTCAGACAAATGGGCTCTTCTTAAAAACATCCAGTGATAGAGGAATTCTAATGAAGACTTTGATTGAAAACAGATCACGGTCATTCTCACAGATCATGTTACAACTATAACTACATTTGAGAAACTACCCTCTCCTGAGAACTACCAGATTATCTCAAGGCACTCTATAATTTCATGCCTTTGCAGGTGCCCCAGGAAACAAGTAACCAAACCTTCATTTTCTCCACTCCGCTATGGGCAATCACTGAACCTTTATTTTCAGTGATTTTGGTATGAAGTAAATGTTTAGAAGTTACTTCCGCCTTTAATTGCAGTCTAAGTCAGAACAAGATGAAAGGGAGAAAAGAGGTGGTAACGAATTGTGGAATGAAGTAGCATTTAGCATCACCCCGGGTATGGGAAATCTAAAGGGAACAAACTGTACTGTCAACACATTCCCTTTTATCTAATTTTCCCTGTCTCTTTTAAGCTGCCTTGAGATGCACACAGCTTTTTCAGAATATCTAAGGATAAAAACCTAAGAACAAAACTGCCATATTTTCAGAGATCCACCCTTTCACTTGCCATACTGTTCCACTTTCACCAGATCTTTTGGTTCAAACCCCAGCAAGAGGTCATCCCCAATCTACCATAACTTTCCATAAAGTCCATTCCACAGCCAGGGTCCTCTAGAAATATAACAACACTCTATGATGCGGTTTGTTTCTCATGAAAAGAACTTTTTATATAGTTACTAAAGAGATCTGATAGATAGAAATATTAATTGGGTCATTTTTTTGTGATTCTTAGAAGTTTGAAGAAATAATACAGTATGCCTTGAACATATCAGAATCAGACTGCTCAATCCAATCAGCTCCAGCTTCAGGTGAGACTGTTGAAATGCTGGGGAGTATAAGGATTAAAGGAAGAATATCTATGGAGATTCTCAATCATCCAGGTCACGGTTGCCCCAAAGAAACTTTTTCCAAAAGGCAACTAGACTTTGTTGTTGTTTTTTTCCCTTTGAAAACATTTAACTTTTCACCCAAGAAGTTTTTTCAGTGCTAATGTTAGAAACTGAAGAAGCTTTTTGGATGTGAAACAAAACATTTTCAAATGAACACATGAAAAAAAAAACCCAAGGAAGTCCAGTTGCCTTTTGGGAAAATACCTTTGGGACTTAAAGGAGGAAGTAACCACCCCTCCTCATTGAGTGGGGACTTTGAAACCAGCTGAAATGAGAGATAAAATGAGCCGTTTGGGTTCTTAAGATTCCTTGTTACTCCTTCTCCCCTGAAATGTTGAGATGCTGGTGATATTGCAAGCCATTAATTGGCATCTTTTCAGAATACTACATGGCTAAAGTATATATCCTAGAAAAAAATATTTTAAAAAGTCAAAGAGCAAAGAGAAATGTTTCAATTATATAAAGAACTAATTAAACCTCAGAGGACTTAGAGAAAACTAGAATGAAAGAGCAAGTGATATGCCAAGAAGGCTTAGCATCCAGAATTCATTCGGGTAAATTGCTAAAGTTTTGCTCTGTTTTATTTTCAAATTGTACCACTTTATATGATACATAAATAAATATTAAAAATACCTAAATGCACAGTATATACATATACATATACATACATACATATAGATATACATACATATATACATATACACACACACACACACATATATATATATATGTATGTGTATGTATGTATGTATGTATGTATGTATGTATGTTTGTTTAAGGCAAGAATTTATTTTCCACTGATTTTTCCCATATTTATTGTCATAGCTATAGTGGTTCAATTTTTTTCTCCAAAACCAGCATTCCAGTTTCCATGAGCAGAAAACAATCATTAAGTCCAATCCACATTTTTGACAGTGGATTAATTCAAATGATAATGAAAATATAAATTAAAAGATGGTATTTCAGTTTTTGGAAAAAATTAAAAACATCACCGTATGCATCTTTGGAAATATAAAATGCCTAACGGTTTATCTCTGGTCAATATATAAAGAATATCTCCCTTTTTCTTCTTTCAAGAAAATGTAAACAGAACATTAAAACAAGAGAGGAACCGGCAAGGGGAGGTAATAATTGTCATTGGTTTACATACTGTATATGTAAATGTCAAAAAAATTTAAACTGAATAAAACTGTTTTTACAAATCAAAAAATTGAAGAGCAGTTTCGTAATAATGATGACCATCTTGTAATAGATTAAAATGTTATTGAAGTTTAATCTTGAAGTCGATTATATGAAAGATTGCATCCCTTACCCTAACTAACAGCATTAAAGTAAATAGAAGATGGTGTAAGGCACAGGTGTCAAACTCACCATGTCACGTGATGTTTCGTGACATATCACAACTTTTTTTTCATTGCAGGAACTGGGGTGGGCGCAGCCTCCATATGATGCAACCGGCTCACAGGCCGGCAGTTTGCACCCCTGGTGTAAGGTATTATGAAAGATAATTACATAATATTGCAAGATGGTTATTATATGTATTTTTTAAATTTATTTATTTATTTATTTATTAAATTGTTTGCTACCTATCTCTCTGCAAGGTAACTCTGGGCAGTTTACAACATCATTATATAGACATTTAAAGGGAAATTAATTATCAGAATAATTACAAATCACTCAAGTAACCTGCAATCTACCAGGATTTTTTGATAAGGCAACATTTTTGTCCAAAAAATTCCAATATAGATTTTTGTATAAAGCTACCATGAATATATAAAACAACTAATTAAGATGCCTCTAAACGTGGTAAATTTCTGTGCAGTTTTCATATTCATCTATACTCATCCATAGCCCCTTAAACTGCACCTTAAACTTTTTTTTTTCTTTTATAGCCTTTATAGAAGCATTTGGATATGTTTTCCCCTCCTGCATGTACACATTATATCCCAGTTATGGTTTTTTTCCTTCACTAATATTGTGATGTTTACAGAACATGTAATTTCAAACATATACTACTACTACTACACTACATACTATAAAGAGGAATTCACTGAATTCTTAACTGTAATCCCATGTAGCTGCTGAGTTCTTGATTCTGCATTCTAGGACACAAAAATCTTTCAATCTTCTGTAATGGGGTGGTTCTCCACTTCAGCCCTGCATGTGAAAATTAACCTTTTCTTTCTCTCTTTGACAATTGTCACAGGAGCCCACCCAGTGTGAAACTGTCAGATCAAGCACAGATCAAATATCTCTTCCTGCAGGGAAAGTGCTTTGAGGTACTAAGAATACTGAAAATAACCAAGAAAAATGTTCTTTCTCTTTTGGAAATGTGTTTTCCTCTGGAAAACTTTCTCTTCTATTGGAAGAGAGCATTCACTTGAAAGCTAACTTTGTATTTTATTTCTTCAATAAGCCATTCAAACTAAATGTTGAGGATACCAGTTTCTGTGAATTTAGGAAAGCATTTCTTTTAATCTTTTAAATACAGTAGAGTGGTTTGATTATCTAATGCAATTTTGGAAAACTGCCTTTAAAAGCTCAGTAGTTGTTTCCATCCAATCAGTTGTGTGCACAGAAGACAATCCAGCCTTATGATTTTGGAGCACTAACTGACAAAATCTCACAACATGTACTGTGTTGGCTGATAGTCCCTAGATCAATCAATTTCCAAAAGCAAAATCAAGGCAGGAGCTTTAAAACGTTTTAAGTACTAGGTTTAGAAATATTGTTATGATTGGAAGATATTTTTGAAAACTTTTTGGTATCTCAAGTTGTATGATAACCTTTATACTAGGGTAACTTCCTGAGTAATTAGAAAACTCAGGGTGGGTAACACTATCAAAGATAATAAACTGTAAGTTTATTTTTCAGAGTGCACTGAGTAGGCAGCCTAGCCATGGCTCTCTGCAGGGTGATAGCTGGGCTGTTAGTGGGGAGTATAAATGACAAACCAGCATGATAACATCACAAAAAAGCCACGATTTACATACTCATGTCAGACCATTTGTAATATCAGCATATGCATGCTAACAGTGCCACATATCTGTCATTATTTTTGTGTCACCATAGTTTGCTGTGCAGGCTATTGATTCCACCAATTGTAGCTTAATATTATATGTGACTCAAGTGTCTATGACTCGTTCTGCAACCATCTTTAAAATATCCTGGCTTAACATAATAGACAAATGCAGCCACTCTACTGACGTCATTAATAGCTCTATGGATAACTTTCATCTTACAACCACAATTGGGATCTAGAATTTCTAGATCCCAATTTGCTAAGCAAGGAGGTGGTTAAGTGAGCCATGCCTTTTTGCCACAGTTGTTAAGCAAATCAGTGCAGTGGTTAAGTGAATCAGATAGTCAGTGAAGGAATCCAGTTTCCTCTATTGACGTGGCTGGGAAGATTTGAAATGGTGATCCCATGATCCCATCAAGCATATATACAGATTGCTAAGTGCCTGAATTTTTTAATCATGTGACTGTGGGGATGCTGCAATGGTCATAAGTGTGAGGACTGCCCTTAAGTCACTTTTTTTCAGTGCATTGTAACTTCAGTTACTAAACGAAGGATTATATATCAAAGACTACCACTTGTACATCTCCAAATATTAGTTGATAATGTAACCTTGGTGTTCTGCTATCAAGCTTGGCATCCACTTGCCCAGGGATAGGCAACCCTGGGTCTTTTATGACTTCTGGATTTCAACTCCCAGAATTCCTGAGCCAGCTATGCTGGCTCAGGAATTCTGGGAGTTGAAGTCCACGAGTCATAAAAGAGCCAAGGTTGCCTACCCATGCACTTGCCTAAATTATGTGGCTTTATCTGGTCCTTTTGTTGGGATATGTAGTAGCTATGGTGAACCTCCCAATGAACAGGTAAAGTCACTGTGTGGCATGTGACTATACACTGGAGATGTATGTAGAAATAGCAGGAGAGATTGGAGCACTCTTTTTTCTGCTTCCTATAATCGCATCCTTCCTAATGCCCTACATGGTTGTTTGTGCTGAGCGTTGCCTTATTATTAAGCTTGTTTAGGTCTGTTTTGGTTACCTTTTTTTACCAGTAGGACTTATTTATTTATTTATTTATTTGTATCCCACCTTTATTATTTTTACGAAAAACTCAAAGCAGCAAACATATCCAATGCAACTTCTTCCTCCTATTTTCACACACACACACACACACACACACACACCGTGAAGTGGGTTGGGCTGAGAGAGAGAGAATGACTGGCTTTCACGGCTAGGATTTTTAAATGCTAAAATGATATTTTTTAAAATCATTATGGCATTTAAGAATGCCACTTAAAAGCTATAGACTCATTGCTTTTTTAAAAAAAAATCTGCTGCACAACAGAAAGCATTCTGCATCGCCTTTGACATTGTTATGATTAGCTGCTAGTAGAAAACAATAATTACCATATCATAAAAAGTATGGGGAGCACTGCCTTCATTCCATCAAACTTTCATTTTTACGGCGTCATTTGCTATGATAAATTTGGGGAATGTATTTGGGGAAACTTGTACATTTGCCCTAAAGCTCCATTAGGACACAAATAAAACAAACAAAAAAAAACAACCTCACCTCTTTTTAAGTCTTGTGCATGCTCAGTATATAGTTTTCCCAACAGATGTGTTCTCACTGCAGTAGAAATACATTCATACATTTTTCCTAATCTGCAAAGGGAAGGGAAATATAACTCTACATGGCATGCATGACAATAGGTCTTATAAGTCAGAATTGAAACTAGCTTGGCAATATCAGTATGCAGACAGTAGGCCTACTTCTATGAAGGTGAATGTGGGGGAAGCACGCGTGTGAGTCATGCATCTCTGTTTCTGTTCACTCAGTTTCTGATGTGCTCTTAAGAAGCTTGGTGGGTCTGAAGGACATGGCGGCTACCTACATTAGCCTGAATTTAAATGGAAGCTGCTATGCAACCAGAAACACTACTTTATTTTGATGGACGTAACTAAAATGCCTTTATTCCATGCCATTCTTACATGGTATAAGGCACTCCCCTGCTTTTTTTTAACAAGGGCACCAATGTTCATCCGTAACCAATTTCTATTATAACTTGCTATGCTTACTTCAGTAATATCATAATCAATAAAATTAAAGAAAGCCTCTTTCTCTAAGATGACAGCATGGGGCACCAGGAATGGAAGACACAACATTCCGGAAAATATTGAGGAAGACATTCAATTAAAATAGCAGTTGATGAATTTAGTCCCAAGAGTAACATAGCTTAAATAGCAAAGCAAAGTGCGGATATAGGCTGGGTGAAAAAAAAAAAGTATACCTTCTTTTCAAATTATTTCCTTCCCAGGTAGAAACATTACAAGCTACTGTATACTTGTGTCACCTGCCACTCAAAGTCAATAACACTAGCACTATTGCCATCTGAAGCACAAAAACTAAAAGCTCTGCTTGCAAACATGTTTGAATTACAAAAAACATATGCACCACCCGGTGGCTGCATTTAAAATAGTCCCCCTTTAATGGGTAACATCTAGAAATATACACTGATATCTCTTAATTTTCAAATGCCTATCAGTTCCATTCATGTTCCTGGAAACACTGTGCCATCGCAATGCATTGTTGCCCTATCTTTTCCTTCCTGTCTAGCATGCTCAAAACAGAAGCAGTCTAGGAGTTAGCCAACTCAGATGTACAGTAAGGCTGCACTCAACCTAATACACAAAGAAATTAGGCAGGCAGAGTTACTCAAGCAACATACAGCCTGCTTCGATTTCCTCCTTGGTTCTAGACCAATTTCCACAGTAGGGGGGCAAAACCCCCTCTCTTTAGAAGCATTTTGTACCCTTAAAGAAGTGTTAAGAAATGTTCTCCCTTGATTCACATAATACCTTTCAGGATGCTTATCTGTTCATACATATGTATGGTTAGCTTTTGTGGACTCAAAGACTCTGATTAATTGCTAGAAAAAGTGTCATGGGTCCCAAACACCTGAACGCTGCTTAGTCTTCACTCACTTCACCTCTAACAAACAGAACCAAACTGAAGCAATGCCTTCCAAGATCCCAAGTGAGTTGGGATTTCAAACATCTTCGGAGGCCGAATCAGTCTCAAAAGCTCAGAAACAGTCAGTGGACTGCCATTTATAATGCTGATAAAATACAGCTTTGGTTAAGTTGTGCCAGTTAAAATTCCGACAACTATATTCCAGGCCAATCTTCCCAGCGATCTTCAAAGAGAAACTCCCACATAGTATATTAACATAATTCAAATGAGAAATTACCAGTGCGTGGAAATTCCTGAGTATGCTGTCCCTGCTTAGGAGAGACTCAGATTGATGAAAGAGCCCAAGCTGATAACAGGCATCCATATCATCGAGGCTTCTGTCTATCTCTAATAAAGGTGAATCTTAAAAGAATGTCTGGATAAGTCTCCTTGGGATGGAGAACCAATTGAATGCTGCCTCGGTTACAGTTCATTTATAACCTTTCTTTCTACTGCACGTGTCACACTAACTGAGTCCTGATGAGCAATCTGGATTACACTCTGCAAACAGATCGTCAGTAGGAGTTACCCATAGAGTTAAATAAAATTGTCTCTCGTGTTTGCACCAGAAGTCAAATCTGCTCCCTCCTTTGGAAGAAGACTTGGTTTTATGTAGAACATAAAGTCAGTAAAGGTTAATTGGAAGCACTACACTGAGAAGGTTCCTTAATTAAGGCATGATTGTCTTCGCAATTGAATATTGGGGAAGAAGGGCTGGCTGTTTGGGGCTGTGTATACAATATGTGTGTCGGGGAAGGAGTATTTAAGGATGCTTGGATGTTGTGCATGGAAAACTCTGCAGTAGGAAAATAGGTCATCAGATATCTAAAGTATACTGTGTGCACACACTATAAAAAGGTTCTGAACCAAGGGGGGGGGAAATGAAACTGTCCAATGTTCTAAAATCTCCCAAACTGACAAGCAGCTTGAATATGAGCTAGTATAACATGATTTATTTTCAAAGCTAACGCATAAAGTTCTGGATGTAATTCTGTTAAGCAGTTTTGCATTTTGCCGCTAGGAATTTTTTCTCTCTCTGTTAAGCTTTAATATTCTTTCACATGTATTAATGTACCCCTGGAATAGATACTTTAGAGACTCCTGCATGCTTTGAATATTTCCAGGATAAAAACAGCTTTCGATACTTAGTCAAGCTTTATGTACCACCTTGCTGGCACTAAACCTTGTAAACATGGAAGGAAATGGCCCTTTGCTTGAGAAAAATATCCAGAGAGAAAAATCTTTCCTTTTTTCCCAGCTGTCCTGCGTGATATGTAGAATAATGAAGGCTCACCTCCACATAAAACCCTACCCAGCAGTAACTCCCTTGAAATCAAAGGCTCATTTATGAATAAATATGGCTAACACTGACTTATCAATGGGAAACCAGAGATGTTAACTTGAAATGGTATTGATTAATATAGAAAAATATCACCAAAATGAAATTTATTTCAGCATGCAGAGGTATTTATCAAATGGTTGCCAGTCTTAGTTACTACAGTAGTGTGATGCTGAACTATGGCTCCTAGTAGCCCCAGCCAGCATGGTTGATGCTGAGAAGATGCTGAGATGGTGACAATTGTTCTAGAAAAGGGGTGTCAAACAGGCAGCCCATGGGCTGGACGTGTCATCCAGAAGCTGCACCCACCCCATTGCCGACAATGGCAAAACCGTCCCGATACATTGCACGACGTCACATGACGTCACGAGGTTGTCTGTTCTAGAATATGATCTGGATATCTCATCTTTTATCTACACCTCTGTTTTCCCAAACTTAACTATTATTTACATAAATAATGTTTATTCCAGCACCAATTTTTAGCACAGTGTTTCTCAACTTTGGCTGCTTGAAGATGTGTGGACTTCAATTCCCAGAATTCCCCAGCCAGCTATTCTGACTGTGGAATTCTGGGAGTTGAAATCCACACATCTTCAAGTTGCCAAGGTTGAACCTAATCTTCACCTATAATTATAATCAGGTAATCAAGACCTGGGTACGCTGCCATGCCTGGGACTCCCAGGGAACCAGAAATTTGTCTCAGTGGCTCCATTGCCAAGGGGTCATTTTTCATCCTCCCTTTGCCTATGGTTATTTTGATTTTTATATCATTTATTGCTGTGGGTTTTTTTTAGATTTTTATTTGTTTTTGTATTGGCTATTTAATTTATTGTTCTGCGCCACCTTTAGGCAGCTATATGAATTTCATTAATAAATAAATATCTTGATCACTACTAACAGTTCTTTGTAAATCACAACCAACTGCATTTGGTGATACTGATATACAGAGTGCTATGGACAGATGCTGAAGAAGCAGCTCTAACTAAACAAGACATAACATTCTAGCACAACTGGAAATAAAATAATAAATAAAAACTAATGCATTCTGTTCTCCATTTCATCTCTCTTCAAATACATGCATTTCATTACGGAAGTGACTTTACGAAAATTTATGATCTCACAAACAATAGCAGAAAGACATATAACAAAATAAAACTATTAAGCGCTATAAATTAGCAGATTAACCATAATTAGAGCTGTAAAACTCACAACTTCTAAGGCTTAATATTATTGAGGACATGTTTTACATCTGTGCTTTAAAAAAACTGAAAGTGACAAATATTCAGTTCAACCATAACTATAATCAAGAGAATTGTTCATACAATTCTAATGTATACACAATCACACAATCTATCATTCTGCTAAAAGCTCTTCAAGCAATCATGGCTGTATTTTTCTTCCATTGTGAGCCATCTCTTGACTAACATTTACATGTCTCTAAGCTTAGAAATTATTATTTTTTTCATATTTATATCCTGCCTATCATTCAGTAGTTCAAGGCAACCTACATAGTGCTTTCTCCTGTAAAGAACAACAACCCTGTGAACCCTCTTCTTTTAAGAAGAGACTGGACAGCCATCTGTCTGGAATGATATAGGGTTTTCTGCTTGAGCAGGGGGTTGGACTAAATGAGCTCCAAGGTCCCTTCCAATTCTGCCAAGTGTAAGTCCCTAGCAGATGGGACTTATAGAAATGTCCTCTCTGCCAAATGGCATGGACAGGTGTAATTAGGGACAGGCAGTTCCTCAGATAAGGGGTCCCATGCAATGAAGGACTTTGATTTGGACCCAGAAGCAAACTGGTAACCAACATAGCTTGCAGAGCAGAGGTATGATGTGGGCTGTTCTGGAAGTACATATAGTTTCCTGCACTGCTGCATTCTGCACCAACTGAAACTTCCAGAAACTCTTCAAGGACAGCCTAATATGTAGAGGGCATTAAAGAAGTCCAATCTAGAGGTGACTAGAACATGAGTGACTGCGAGAAGGCCCCCTGATCGAGGAACAGGCACAACTGCCACACAACATATCGTGCAAAGGCTATCCTAGCCATGACTGTCACCAGCTCTTCTAAATTGCACATTGGGTCTGTTGGGGGCAGTTTAACTCCATTTAGCACTAACGATCACATAGTCCTACAACCAGAAGGGCCCAAACCCAAGCCACTCAGTCTTTCCAAGGTTCAGCTGAAGACTGTGGTTTCCCCATCTAGACCCTCATAGCTCCAAACACTGAGGTTCAACACAAAACCAGTATAAGACAATGGCCCTGTTTTCCCCAAAAACAATCCACTCCCTGTCTCACACTATATCTCCCTATGCTCATTACAACTAATACTACGGCCCATCCCCACCCACCCCCAAAGGCAGCCCCATCCTCAAAACCAACCTCCCCCCCCCAAGATTGAGGACCAGGAATCTTCTCTTCAACCACCCTTGGGAGGGGAAGCTGGACACTCTAAGGCACTTTAGGTTTGCTAGCTGAGAGCTCAGTGCCATCAGGGTACCCAACTGTCACCTCCTCACATACTGCAATACACTCAGACACAATACAACACATGCATATGTCAAAGCTTTTATCTTTACCTGAAGTAAAACCCAACCATTTGGGTAGATTCTCTTTTTGCCGATTGATCCATAATCCCAAAAGCAAATGCTGATCTTCTCACTTATACTAATACTGGGTGAGTTAAAAATTCTACTATTCAAATCATGTTAATGAAAGAGGACTGGGTAAGGACATGTGAATGTTGGACATTTTCTCAAGTAATGTTACTTCTCTTGTTTCCTTCAGATTTTCTTCTTAAAAAGAGAGTCATCAGTGCAAGGATTTTATGCTTCTCTAAATTAGCCTATGGTAATTACCCTTACTGTGCAATTCACTACTATTTTATTAAAATAAGATTAAAGATAATACTTCATTGACAGAACTAAAAGTAGCATTAACCTCTATTTACTCTGACATACTAATGTTTAAATAAAACACCGGCAAATTTCATTGAAAGAGTAATTATTCTAACATAAAATTTAAATGGACTCTAATTCCTTATTCTTCATGTTTTAATGCCTTAAAATTAGTCATTCCCATATTTTTCCTGTCTTCTTTCTACACATATATAAAAATATCTCAATACAGTCACATTGCTTGCTCTTTAAATACAAAGTAATTTGTTTCCAAGTTGGGAAACTAGGAAATATATCAACATAAACAAAACAAAATATACATATTGTTATTGATGTTTTTTTTTCTTTTGTTCGCTCCTATATCCAATCCTTTGCTCCCCAAATCATGGCCACATTTTTTTGACTCCCACATTACAAAGGATTTTTGTTTTATATCCTTTGGCTTTATTACATCAGACAAGCATCAGAGGGAGAGTATACATAGGGCTGAAAAATCATATAGCTGCACTTTGCTATGTAGTCTTCTGTAGCCTGTGTTTTGTTGTTCATGTAATACTTTTCAATAAACAAAGATGTCAATCAACTTTCTCTGCAGCACATCACATTTCAGATTTAAACCACTTCAGACACAGAGCTGCCCCAAGCTCACACATTTAACAGATAAAAATTCAGCTTTCTGTCAAGGCAGAATGCAGTATTGATTGTAGACCATAGTTAGGCAAGTATATCTGTTGGAGCTGTACTATCTTCAAATCCATATATTGTCCACTGCAGAGGTGTGACAAAAAGTGTATTTAGTTTTCTGTGTAAATTCTCTCTCCCTCTGCAATCTATTCAGACCACCAACTGACCAATGATTTCCAAAAGAGTCTTACTATCTGATCAGCCAGGAATGATGGAAGGTGAGGAATTGGGAAGGTAACATTGATAAATGATCAACTGAAATTTTAGATTTGAATCTAGTGCATTATATATGATCGTAATTATTCAAGCACAATTTGTCTGGAAAAAAAACACAGCATGCCATTCTGAGTTGTTTAATGATCCAAGAGTAAAAAATACTACACAAACAATATCTAAGGAAAAAATATGTCAGCTGGATAGTTAGAAATCAAGTATACTTAAAGACAATAGAAGTGTTTTTTGGTAAATGTTATAATTTCACATTTGGAAGAGGTGAAAGATATTTTTCTTCTCCTCCTACAACACATCCCACTGAATGATTACCCAGCTTAGCTTACTACATCTACACATCCTCCTTCACCTCCTTTGGGATTGCCAAAGGTTAGATTCTATGTCACTTCCAAGCTACTAGGAGATTGGCATACAATCCAAGTAAATCTCTGACTAATTACATTTGAATTTTAGGTGTCACATCTGGTTTTGACCTCTGAAGTTTGACAGGAAAAGTTTGACAGGGCTTAAAGTGACTTCTGACTTCAAACACCTGTTTGAGAAATAAACTGTGCATAACCTAGCCTCTGTGAAGTCGAAACACAAAAGAATTTCTGCCTGCGCTTGTCTTCTGTTTCCCTCCTCATATTGAAAAAGCAACTTTGAGACAATGCAATCTTATAAGAGAATTGGCGTCAAACAGGTAAAAAGGTAAAGGTTTTCTCTGTCCAGTTGTTTCCGGCTCTAGAGGGCAGATCTCATCTCTGTTTCCTAGCCGAGGGAGCCAATGGTGTCTGAAGATGCTTCCATGGTCATGAGGGCAGCATGACTATACACCAAGGCACACAGAATGCTGTTCCCTTCCCACCAAAGTGGTACCTATTTATCTACTCGCATTTGCATGTTTTCGAATTACTAGGTTGACAGGAGCTTGGGCAAGAGCTGAAGCTCACCCCATCACATGGTGCTTACATCGCAAACTGCCAATCTTCCGGTCGAAGCAGATACAGTCAGTCTTTGCAATAAATGGGGATGTAGTCTTAGTGTCCAAATTAAGTTGGAACATACAAAATGTTCTTTGTATTTGTACTATCTACTAACAAATCTAAGAAGAATTTCACTGGAACTGAGGGGAGAATAGTTGATTTAAAATTACTACAGCAGTCAAAGTATTGATCATATATGTTTTACATTCATATCAAAAAGCAGGATGTATATTTTTCTGAACCATTTTGTTAGGCACTACGTTACTTGATTATTCAAGTTGCAATTATGAAACTTTAAAAATCAGTTCATAGGAGGTTTAAAAAAATTATATTTCCAAAACAATTCACACCAGAAAAAAATAGGGGGTTTTTTGCATTTATTTGTCAAATGTGTAATTCTTCCAGTTCCATAAACACTCTGGGTGGCATACTATATTAAAAATAGCAAAAAAACAGATAAAATTATCCCTTTCCTCAAGGAGGCTGACACAACTACATGGAGCAGGCTATATTGCACAAGCCAGGAGGAACATAGACATGATAAACAATTGTTCAGGAAATATTCTTCTAAGGATGTTATCCATTTCCTCAAAATTATTGGTCAAACTCATCTCTATTAGTTTTGTTTTAAAATGTTTAATTGGAAGATTGTGGATATTCTGGATTATTTAAAAAACATTCGTGAACATTAATTACATAATTAGGCCAGGATTTGGGTCCCTGAAACAAACAAACAACTATACCTTCTTTAGATGTATAAAACTAAGCTTCCTTCCACCTCCCTACTGCTGAACAAGGATGGCACTTATGGGGAAAACAGCATCTGTGCAGCTATGCTTTTCAGAAAGCCTATTATTAGTTAGTTTATTACCATCGCTGACCAGCATTTCGTGCAATTATTATGAGAAGTTACTAAATATAGATTCAAACGCACAGACACTTTCTAAAATCAATAGAAATGAATAAGATAATTCACTCTATATAGAGAGGTAATAAAACACTAAGAAATCTAAATATTAAAACTAATTAACAGGATTATAAAACCACTTTGTGAATGCTTGAATATTAAATACTAGGCTGCTGAGCAAATGTATGTGTGAGTTCGTATGACTAGAGTCAATGACTGATAAAGTACAACAGAGACATAAAACAAAGGATTACCAAAAAGATATTTTTAAAATCGAAAGACTTGTATATTAATAGAATATGAGCCGCAGTTAGAATGCAGTATTGCAGGCTAACTCTGCAATCCCACTGCCAGAAGTTTGATCCTGACCGGATCAGCCTTCCATCCTTCCAAGGTCGGTAAAATGAGGACCCAGATTGTTGGGGGCCATGTGCTGACTCTGTGAACCACTTAGAGAGGGCTGTAAATACTGTGAAGCAGTATATAAGTCTAAGTGTTAGTGCTAGGTACTTAAGTAAGAAATAAAACCAGCATCTGGAAACCTTGGAATTCAGAGGCATCATCCTGGATTCCAATGAGATGCTGCACTGATCAGAGCATAGTACTCAGAAAAATGCTTTTAAGAAATCTGGAATGGATGATATCTAAGGGCTTCAAATTATTATATCTGGGAGTCATATAACATCAGGAAAATGTTTAATTAAAGCATGTTATGGCTTCAGCTGACTTATTGTCTCATTTAGTATTAAAAGAGCCCAATATGATCTTAGCACTGTTGTTAGCCTTTCTGGAAAGGGATTTAATTTCTTTATACCAGACATCCAAGAATAGAAATACCATGCCAATATTTTTGAACACTGAGATTTTGTCTTTCAGATAATCCCTTCAAAAGAAGCATAGTTTTGGTTTTGGAAAAGTTTATGGCAAACATTCCTTCCCTACATTAATCTGCTGGGAGTCTGTAGACTTCTTCTGAGGCCAGTTTGAACTAGAGAAATGATGACCATACCATCAACATCAAGATAAAACGGCAAGCTGTTTAATATTAAGTTT
The DNA here is from genome assembly GCF_001527695.2 of Protobothrops mucrosquamatus. Lineage (NCBI taxonomy): Eukaryota > Metazoa > Chordata > Lepidosauria > Squamata > Viperidae > Protobothrops > Protobothrops mucrosquamatus. The sequence continues at coordinate 117,314 of NW_015386642.1, read as the reverse complement.
AGAGCAATAGAATTCTGTTTTAGCTTATTTGATAGTTTACAGTAATTTAAAATTGGACTGTGGTTGGGTTGGGATCGCTTGGTACTATCACTTCATCTAGACCAGGGGTGTCCAACAGCAGGATACCCCTATCTAGTGGTGGGATTCAGTCAGTTCGCACCAGTTCAGCAGAACCAGTAGCTATTTTTTTGTTGCCCAGGCCCAGAATGGACTTCCGGAAGTGGCATCCACACAGAGAACCGGTTGTTCACATGTTTGAATCCCACCACTGCCCCTATCTAACTATATTCCCCATTTGATCTCTTTGGACAGCCCTATCCAGGGTAGGGACAAGGCTGTAGGTTTAGCCACTCTCAAGAGGAAGTGTTCTGAAAGATTGCAAGAGCAATCAATTTGCCTTATCTCTAAGTCTTTTGTCTAAGTCCTTTAACCCTATGGGTCTATGGTTTAATAGGAAGCAATCTAGCTTTTCATTTTGTGTTTGTTGAAAAGAGTAATTGTTGGAAAAATAGCCTAACATAATAATGGATCACAGTATTATAATATGAATATTGTAATAAATATAAAAATGAAAGTGCAGACTAGCTGCATATCTTTTAAGCTTTCTAATGGGAGGGATGCAATGTGAGGTTTATAAAAAAAGGAAGAATACTTTTTTTCCCTACAAAACCTAAAATCGTTTGGATTTGTACCTTGCAGCATGGCTAGTTTCATCCCTTCACCATCTCGGAAAGATGTTGAACTTCAAATTGACTTCAAAATTTACATGTAGACATGTACTTAACATGTCTTACATGTACTTAACTTACAATTATATTAAAGGGTTGGTTGTTTTAATTTGCATACTAATTCCATTTGAGCAGATGCTTGTCCTGACCCCCTTCAGCATCAGGGAACTTTAAGCATACTAGTTGCTGGCATGCTGAGAACTCTTGACATTAATGTGAGTGGCATTGTGTAGCTTGTGTAGCTAGCTATCCATGTGATCCTAGGATTCCCAAGGAGGCACTAACATTATGGAATATAAGTCCAAAAATTTATGGATGCATGATTATGTTAACAGCATCTAAGTAATTATTCTTTGGGGGGGGGTTGGGATCATATTTTGCATGATGGGCTGAATCCTGAATCTTGACAGATAAATTTCTGGGTCACTGTGATATTGAGACGGAAAGCAACAAAGAAATCTATAAAGGTCCTATTGCCTTTAAAAGCAGAAAACATCAGGAATAGCTTGTTGAATTTAGCAGCAGGGAAGCGTGCAGCTCATCAGCTCTTTCATCCTCAAATGCAGGTACTTATTGCACTAAAGAGGAATTATTACTTAGGATCACTGGGCACAGAAATGCTTTTTTTTTTTTGTTATAATAGCATGTAGAAGGGAAGCTTAAAAAGGCAACCCCTATCTATGTACTTCTTCCTTTCCATGCTTGAGTGTCACATTTTTTCTTTTGTGAGTTACATCGTTCTTTTTATTTGTCTGCTTTCCTAGAGCTGCAAAATGAACACAATAGTTTCCCTCTTTGTCTGTAGAACAAATTAATACTCACCTTAGAATTGATGGATTTCTTTTTTTAAAAAAAAAACAACCTCTTCCTGGAATGCATTGTGTTTGCTTCAAAAGCGAACAAAATTTTTAAAACAGAAATGGTATAAACCATCATAGGTTCTTTCCTTCCCCTCAAAATGCCAAATTTAAAAAAGAAATTCTGCAAGATCCTGTGTACACTCAGAGCTCCTCTAGAGGGAACAACTTCTACTTTGGCTTATTTTTCTTTGCAAATACATACCTTTGTTTAGGCAATAATTAAGCAATAAGCATTTCGGACAATAATTCTGATCTAGGCAGAGCTTCTCAGAAGAGATTCCTGAGATGTTATGGGATTTATTCCCAGAAAGAGTAAGTAGAATAGCAGGCTAATGCTGTCCTTTCCCCCCCCCCCTTTCTCCATTCTTGAGTGTGGATAGTGCTGGTTCCTTCCCCCTGGATGTGGAAGTGAAAATTCCTTGCAGAAATATTTTGTGCAAATTTATAGAGATCTTTAAAAATAGTTCTAATATTACATATGAAAAATAGAAGCTTTTGGTACTATTGTAAAACAAAAAAGGTAATTAAACCAGCAGGTGAAAGGCACCTACCAAAGTAAATCTGTGCAAGTTGCCGATATGAGTTTATGAGCCCATCAGCCACATCTGATAACCTGTTAACAAGTGAAGATTCTATCACGCCAAATGTTTTGGAAGCAAGTCCATCAGCAAAATTTTATCCTTTTATAGTGTTGAATATTTATATTTTGGAATTCTCTATCAGATTCAGGAAATCATGAGTTCAGGCAGTTCAAATGGATATAGGGTTATTGTATGCTAATCAAGACTGATGATGCCCTCAGGCTCAGCCTGGTCATCTCCTACATTATCTTCACTTACCTTACCTTCCAGCACGGTGGCTCAGTGGTTAAGACACTGGGCTTGTCTACTGGAAAGCTGACAGCCCAGGTTTGAGACCCGAACACGGTAAAATGAGCTCTCATTACTCGACCCAGCTCTTGCCAACCTAGCAGTTTGAAAGCATGCAAATGCAAGTAGATAAATAGGTACTACTTCGGCAAGAAGCTTACTACGTTCTGTATTTTCACGCTGGTGACACAGTGATAAACATTTCTCTCAGGCAATGCAGGCTCCCTCTGCTGAGAATTGGAGATGAACGCTGCCTCCTTGGAATTCTTATAGTTAAAAACTGGTTTCATAGTACTAAATGCTAATTACATTTCATGTGATGCACTGCCCCTACATTTCATGTGATGCACTGCTCAGACTGCAGTGTGTGTACATTTCACACTGGAAATAAATGAATATGTCTGTCATAGTTTTGTTGACCTTCTTCATACATATCTATCTTGCTGTGAAGAGAAAGAAACCCTACCAGGGAAAATTGACAGATTGTAGGGAGCATCTGGCTCAGGAAAAAAATCACTCCTGGAGGATGATGGAAAAGTTTCTGTAAATGGTTCAGAGAAAGAAATGAAGACTTAGGAAATGAGTATAGTCACTCAAAAAAAAAAAGCACAATTAGAAATTGTTGAGAAAGTCACAATGTTAAGGATAAAGTTGCATGATTTAGAAAATCTAAGAATGAAACTATGTATAGATGATACATGTAAATGCCCAAAGCTACTGAGACAGTTGGAGTTCATGACGCTGGAAATAAAAGATTCTGCTAATGTTATAGAAACCTGGTAAAATGCAAATAACCCATGGAATACATTTATCTCTAAACTCAAGTTCAATGGAAAAGACAGGGAAGAGATACACCAAGGAAGAAGTGACCTTAAATGCCAAAGAGGGCACAGAGTTCAATAAAGTAAAACTCAGAAATGAATCAAACTTTGACACCGAATCAATATTGTGGATATCAACATCAATCCCCCAATGGAAGCTAATACTAGGGATATATTATTCCTCCCCAAACCAAGAAGCTAAAACTTACTTATGGTTGGAAAATAAAATTAGAGGAGCCTCTCCCATTAGAAAAGAAATGGTTGTAGCAATGGACAACTCGAATCATCCCCCCCCCAGAATGTCCTAAAGGGTGCCTTTTCAAAAGGCAACTGGACTTCCCTTGTTTTTCCTTGAAGATGTTTCACTTCTCATCCAAGAAGATTCTTCAGTTCTAAGAAGTGAAATGTCTTCAAGGAAAAACAAAGGAAGTCCAGTTAACTTTTTTTTTAAAGCACCTTTGTGACAACCATGACTTGGATGACTGAGAATCTCCATAGGCATTTTTAGGATGCGACAGAAATCAACTTTCTAGATATCCTAAATCAGCAATCCCCAGCTGAACAAGTGGGTTGGCGCACATGCACGCAGCTCAACTCGTGTGAATGGTGGACCAGCACACAAGTGCATGCACACACGGCTTGACTGCATGTCAGGCCATTGCTTGTGCGAGTTGAGCTGCGTATACGCATGAGAGTTGAAATGCATGTACGGATGCACATCATGCCACCTCTCGTACAGCCTGGTTCCAAATAGGCCATGGGCCGGGCAGTAGGCCATGGGCCGGGTGTTGGGGACCCCTATCCTAAATGATTGTACCCAGTAACAGACAATCAACAAATTGAGATTAACCATTGGCTTAATCTCACCCAGAATTTTGTCTAAGACCTAAACATTGTTAAACTGAATAAGAATAATGATTATAGTTCAATACATGTCAAAGCACGCATCCCTTAAAGTAAAGCTAGTCAAGAGACTTCAGCCTATTCATATTTGATTTCAAAACAAGCAAACTTCCAAACAATGAGGATAACTAGGTACGCGAAACAGCCTTTTCCAAGGAAGTGAATGAGTGTGTGTTCCTGGGTGAATCATACCATACATGCTCCAATTAAGCCTGAGATGTTATCAGTAGGAAAGTAGGAATTATATACACATACATGTGTGTGTGAGAGAGAGAGGGGGGGGGGCTTTTATGGTTGTTCATCTTTGCATCTTTGCAGTTTGGGAAATCTGTGCAAAATATCAAAACGAAACTGTCTTGCGCACTTTTAATTGCACCAAGTCAAAGGAATGTTTTAAAGGCAACCCATTCAAAAGGCAGCCTGCGCATCCCAGAAGTCCCGCTGTTATTCATTGATAAATTGTTTTCTGGTATTCACATTACCAAACACATTACAGAAGTTCTCCGCACCCCTCCAGTGTTATAGTTCAAGGTAATATGTGACAGACTTGAACGTTTTAAAAGAACAAAATCTCCCAAGTGTGCCGATTACAGGGTTGCTCACTTAAAGATTACAGAAGCTTTTATATCCCTTGCAGTTTTACTGATAACTTCAAAAGTGCCACATTACAGATGATGCTGAAAATTCTACGATCAGCCAGTACATTCTCCTCCTTTCTTTTTTCCCTTTATTTCCCGTTCCCTCGCTCGACCCCACCCCTCCTTTTCATTTAGCAATTGCCGGGCTTTCCAAAGATCTTGAACTTGAGAAAGGTTAGACTTCAGAATGCTGGAGCAGTTTGTGAGCATCAGCAGATTTAGCTTGTAATTTCATTGATCTATGTGGGCTTGCTGTTTGCAAACCAGCTGCTGCACTGTTTCCCCACAGCTACTGATCTGAGTAGCATTGATTTTTTCCCTTACATTAACATAGCATTTCTTCTTTAATGGGCAATAAATGACTGGATGTAAATACAAACAGCACTGCAACAATAAAAGCTGGACAGGGAGGGGACTGTTTTTTTTTTTTATTTAGAGGGCTCTATTAATATTTGCCATTAAAATTAAAAGCAAGAAATATTGACCAGGATAATTCAATTTTGATTTTTTAAAATGAGTCTTTTCAAATATGTTGTTTCTCCCAAGAGAAATTGTTTTTAGCTGTATTTGCTAACAGTCATATATTGCACTGCATATGGATATTGCTGCGGAGGCACATAGATTTTCATAAGACTAAGAAGTAAAAGTATTATAACGTGCCTTGGCCCTTGCCCTTTGCGACTGCACTGTTAAGGTAATGAATTCTGACCAGACCGGCTATAGTGATCTCTCAAAATATGTTATCTCATTCCTTGGCAATCATTTAAAAAAAAAAAACTGAATTAGAATATGCTTCAATAGAATGGGATATCTATTTGTCCAAGATAAATTAAAATACTAATGCAAAGCATACAGGTTTAATCCTTCAAAAGGTAATACACTGAAAACTCTGTAACATTTACCCTCTTTGCAAATATTAAAATTCATCCTCATATTCCCAGTTGGTAAACGATGCTGCCTATGTTCTCCCTCTGCTTTACAGAATTGAATTTTATTTCATATAGAAAATTTGGCACATATAATCACATATTGAAACCTATGCTTCAACATTCACAAGGGTTTTATAGAAAATAGCTTCTCTGGAATATAAGGAATCCTTAATGGAAGGGAAGGGAAGGGAAACCACTGTGGTATTATTCTATTCTGAAAAACATAGGGTTGGTTTTATATTTAAAATATGGAATAAAATATGATCTTAGAAGACATCTCTAATATTGGAACCTGAAGATTAGAAGACTTCAAATGAGCCTTTCAAAGGTTCCACAATTTTTGCAGAATTCTGCCATCACCATTAACATTCTAACTAGTTAGAACCTCTATAGAGAATAAAATATACCCATTCCCATTGTAGGTGAACATTGCTGCTTACTTTAGAACCCAGGCAGATTCATCCAAAAACTGCTTAGATTAGAGCAGAGGTCTACAAACTTGGCAACTTTAAGACTTGTGGACTTCAACACCCATTACTGGCTGGCTGGAGAATTCTGGGAGTTGAAGTCCACAAGTCTTAAATTTGCCAAGTTTGGAGATCCCTGGGTTAGAGGATCTACTCTCTCCTCCAAGTCGCCCCTTTTTTCTGCTGAAACTTTCAGCATCTGACACCCATAATCTGGTCTCATATCCTTGCAGCTCTGGAGCTGAACCCAACCAGCCAGATATGCTATCCCTGGGCATCTTTCATTCATAGAGTAAGAGAAGTAGAAAGGGACACTTAGGCCATTGAGTCCAATCCCTGCTCCATATCTAAATCAAAGCTAAAGCATTCGCCAAATTACTGACCAGCCATCTGCCTGAAAACTTCCAAAAAAGAGGTTCATGATAACAAATGTTACCTGTTTTTCCTAGCATTCAACTAATATCAGCCTTCTTATCACTTAGGATCATTATTCTGTGTTCTATACACTGGGTATTATTTATCTCATCCAGCCATTTACATCATCTACAAATATGAAGCATTTTTAATTGTTGAAAAGTATCTGTCTTGTGCTGAACCTCACTTGATATGACACTCTGCATGAATAAGAAACAATTGGTGAGTATTTTATGAGTTCAGTTTTCAAACCAGCTGTGGATTCTCCACTAGACATGCCATCCAGCTCATATTTTAACTATCTTGTTAATTAGAATGTCATGGGGCACTTTGTCAAATGTTTAGCTCAGATCAATATATATTACATCTACAGCATTTCCTCAATCAGCTAAGGAAGTTATTCAATTTAAAAAATGAAATGGGATTACTGTAGCAAGACTTGGTCTTTACACATTCTTATTTACTTCTAATAATCAGTACTATCAATCATTTTATGATTTATCTGAGAATGTTTTAAACACCAATATCATACCTATAGGTCTATAGTTTCCCAGATTTTCATTTTTCTCCTTTTAGAAAGCATACTTAATATTCCCTTTTACTCCATCTTCTAATATGTCACATAATCTTCAGGATTTCTTCATGAGACATGGCCAGACCATCAACAATCCCTAAAATATCTTTAAGGTTGGCAAGTATTCCCTAACCATGTTTTATGTCAAACTCAGATTTGAATCCTGTTCCTTCAAACTGCTTGCTACAATTACTTGGGAAAATGTATGGACTTATTTTGGATAAGACTGAGTCTAAATAGAAATTGAATATTTCTGTCTGTTATTTCTTTCTTACTAATCTTTTGCCATCTTTGCTGAACAGCTAACTCTATTTCTCTTCTATTTTCAATTTATATGAAGAAGCTCTTTTTATTTTTACCATCTTTTGCCCATCTCAATTTATTCTGAGCTTTAGCTTTTCCAACATCATCTCAACAAATCCAGCTGCCTATATGTATTTCTCCTCTATTTCCATTACCTATCTCTTTTTTTTTCTAAATTTCAGATTTCCATTACTTTGGGAGTATTCATATTCATTTGTACTCCATTTAGTTTTTTATCAATAGAATTGTTTTTAATTTTAGTTTCTTCTATTTTAAGAACTCCCAAACATTTTCAGCTCTTTTTCAAGATTGTTATCAGTCTTTCAAAACAGGCAGGGCCAAGAAATTGGCAGGGCAGGAAAACTGTTTATTGTTGTAGGGTAAGGTAATAAGAGTCTTGAAACGTGCCCCATCTTATATCAAACAAGAGCAAAACAGGATTATTTGTGATTTTTTTTCTCACTCTCAGGATTGAGTACAGTAATCTTTCCCAAAAGTTCCCCCTTATCATTTCACTCATTCTTTCCCTATCACAAAGGGCATGAAGAAATCCTTCCTTCATACCTGGAGACAATTTTGGCATTATTACAGTATAACAGAGTTGGAAGGGACCTTGGAGGTCTTTTCATCCAACCACCTGCTCAAAAAGGAGATCCTATACCATTCCAGAAAAATGGCTGTCTAATCTCTTCTTAAAAACCTCCCAGGTATGATTTGGTTTGTATGAGGAAGTAAGATCACTGGGGACTCTTAGTGAAAAAGTATAATAATGAAAAACATTGGTGTTAATATGCTCATGCTCAGAGCATGGGGAAAAAATCAGTTCTTATTACAAAGGGGTTGTTCTTAAAACTGAAACAAAGCATTTAAGCATACAGTTTGATCAGGGAAATGACCTTGGTAGCAAATTGATATTATAGGAGATGATGAGCATATCTATCTAGACCCGCTCCAGTCGGGCTTCAGGCCGGGATACAGCACGGAAACGGCATTGGTCACATTGGTGAATGATCTCTGGAGGGCCCGGGAAAGGGGTTGTTCCTCTGTCCTAGTTCTTTTGGACCTCTCAGCGGCTTTTGATACGGTGGACCACGGTATCATGCTGCGGCGTCTGGCTGAGTTGGGAGTGGGAGGCACGGTTATGCGGTGGTTCTCCTCCTTCCTCACCGACCGCACGCAGTCTGTATTGGCAGGGGGGCAGAGGTCGGCCCCAAGGCCCCTAACT
>NW_015386642.1:84310-107921 GCF_001527695.2 Protobothrops mucrosquamatus | reverse complement strand
CCGCGCCCTCAAGACTTGGCTGTTTCAGCAGGCAGGACTGGCCTAGGGGGTATTTTAATTGGTTTTAACAAAATTTTAATAGAGCGGCCAATTCAAATATTTATTTTTAATTATTTTAGATTTGTATTTGGTATTTATGTGGGATTGTTTTAAACTGGCTGTAAGCCGCCCTGAGTCCTCCGGGAGAAGGGTGGGGTATAAATGAAATAAATAAATAAATAAATAAATAAATAGAACTTATATGTAGTGGTTAAGACAACAGAAACAAGGAGATTGTGAAAACCAGCTTGGTGTCCTTAACCCAGTCACTCTCTCACAGCCCTAGGAAAAAAACAATGGCAAAGCACTTCTGAAAACATTGCCAAGAAAACTGTAGGGATATGTCTAGGCAATTGCTACGAGTTAATGCTGATTTAAAGGTGTGTGTGCACATGCACATGGACACAATCACGTTTTTATTGTTAAATTTGTTTGCCACTCATCTCACCGCTATATACACATGTTTATAGACTGAAACCTAATTATATGCTTCCAATCTATAACTGATCAGACTGTTGATCTGCTGTACTTTTATGTAAAGAATACAGTTTAAATGATATTTCTATCTGCTTCAGTACATAGAATATATTTTAACATGCAGGTTGAACATTAAATTTTTTCTCTGCATGAAATCTCTGAATTGTCTAAAACATGTTTTACAATGAAACAAAATGAAAATAAGAGAACATACTGTAAAGGTAGTACCTCTAATCATGTTAATAGTAGTTCAGTTATGTTTCGCCTAAATAATCTTGTATTACAGAAGATGGGTGCAGGGAAGCCTATTCATAGTCCTGCATTATACTGGAGATTGAAGTTGTCATTATTTTCATTCTGTGTTGTGTTCCTGTACAGAGCTTTCCAATCAGTGAAAGTAAATGCAACTGAACAATGCTATGTATAAATACTGTTTTATTGTTATAACAATTACCTTTTATCCAATTTTGTGAGTTAGGGAGATGGTGGACAATAAATAGAGACAATGAAAATCCCAATACAATTTAGGTACAAGTTCAATTTCAGCACTTGGGATTTATTTCAGAATGCATAAATTACCAAGGGAGGACATGCACTTGCAGAAATTAAATTATGTCAGAAATATTGACAGATGATAGTCAGAGCATACTCCTAGCTCCATGCTATCACCAGTTCAACTTTGACATCATCAAAAATTACATGTGCATTTGCACTGGAGGTAGCACCACAAATGATCAAAGCAAAATAAATTGCTGTCTTCAGCTCAAGAAGTCCAAAGACAACGGAGAAGTGCAGGGCAGTTTTGCAGTTCATCATTGTTAGTTTATCTAACCTGAGCAGTACATTTTATATTGAGAATTCTTCTCTGTGTTCCCTTGAAAAAAATACAGTCAGTATATTCAGCCTGGAGTTCCACCAATCAGATTCTGTTGCTCTTTGTATTTGTCAAATTATGTTTCTTAGGAGAAAAAAAAACATGTTCTGAAAACTCTGTGTATACCTCTAGTCTAAATCAACCGCGGCTGGAGATGAGGGTTATTGAGGTTGCAGCCTAAAATATCTGGAATCATTGGCTCAAAGCAACAGAACAATATAAAATTATATTTATCACTTTGTGATTATTTCCCCCCAAAAAGAGAGAGAACGTTCAACGTCTTATTTTCAAATAAAAGATGTGGGATCTTCACTTTGAAAGAAATGTTATAACTGATTCAACCACTTTTAACATTAATAGCTATTTCTAGGAAATTATGTTATAGCTATGAACAGCATGACAATGGAGTTGTCGTGCTGCAGGGTTAGAAACCAATGTTTCATGCCTCTCCGACAGCAGACAAATTTACAGTTCAAAGTCTCACAATATTTTGGGATGAATAATTTTAAACTACATTTTGGAAACCTTGCTGTTCCTGTTATTAAAAAAAAACATTTTTAAAAAATCTAGATCTATGGTGTACAATGTAGTCCAATGTTTCCCAACCTTGAAAATTTTCAGACATATGGACTTCAACTCCCAGAATTCCACAGCCAGCATGGAAACCATATATAAAACATGGGTATAGACTTTAAAAAACATTGCTGATATCAATAGATTCTCTGCTTTCCATTATAATGGGGCTTTTGTAAAAGCTAGCATATGCTTTTTGTCTCTATCATCCCAGGAAAAAGACTAAGAAATAATTTTCTATATGCATTTTATTTCTATTTGCAAAACATTGGGCTTTATGTTTTATAATATCCATTGCAATATTCACAGATATCTATCTTGGGATCTAGTTCAATTTCTTATATCTCCATGCCATTTTTCTTTGCTATTAATATTCCCACATGGAAATACATCATGCTGCTAAATTGATTTTCAAAAGAATCTTCTTCCATATAAGTTGTTTCATTTCATAAAATCCATCAAAATTTCAGTCAAAATTATAAAAAAAGAAATCATGTCTCACATGAACTAGATAGAAAAGAATGCCTTGAATATGCCAAAGCTGAAGAAATGTACTCCCATTAATATTAGGTACAGGATTCTTTATGAAGAAATTAATACTAGTTATTAAGAAATTACTTTAAAATATTACTGTCATATAGAGGTATGACAAATTAAATTAATGAATAAAAACCATATTGCAGTATATCAACCTTAGTAGCAAACCTATAGCCAAATAAAAGCCATAAAATGAGGAATAATAAGTAAAAAGAATACTGTAGATATTCAGTTATGAGGAAAGAAAAAAAAACAGAAGCAAGGAACTCCTGCCTAGTCAGTATAAATGTTGCACATTTATTTTGTAAGGTTCTCCCTAAAATTAACCTATAGATTTCATTGTCACCTTGATTTAGCTTTCAGTCTTATTTTTATTTCATCAAAAGTTATTGCATGGGATCCCTGTTCTTTTTTTTTTTTTTTAAGAAATTTTATTTATTTTTTCAATCATAAATCATAAAAAAACAATCATAAGTAAACACAATGAGAATAACCCCCCACCCCCACCCCCACCGGACTTCCCAAACCTAATCCCAGGATAATATTCATATGAAAGTAAACAAATACTAATATCTCTAACTCTACAAAATATCTTAATCTACAAGAAAAAATAGTAGAAATAAACCAGCTTACAAAATTAAAAACCTAACCTGTATTCTACCACTTTATATTTCTTTTGAATATAAACACTCCATCTTCCCCATATTGATAAAAATTGTTCATTCGAGTGATTCTTCAAATAAGCCGAAATCTTTGCCATTTCAGCAAGATACGAAACTTTCAATCTCCAATCTCCCATCGTTGGCAGAATTGGGCTCTTCCAGTTTTGGGCTATTAACAGTCTAGCAGCAGATAAACAATAAAGCATCAAATTTGTCTCTTTTACATCTAAATTTTGCACAATACCTAAAAGGAACAACTGTGGTAGAAAAGTAATCCTTTTTTTAAAAATCTGCTGTAAGTTCCACCATAATTGTATCCAAAAAGCCTTGACAATCTTGCAAGTCCACCACATATGAAAAAAGGTTGCATCTGGATGACCACATCTCCAACACTTGGATTCATAATTCGAATAAATACGAGACATAGTTGAGGGATCCAAGTGCCATCTATAAAACATCTTATAAAAATTTTCACGTAAATTTTGAGCTTGTGTGAACTTCACATTTCTCACCCAGATCAACTCCCAAGTATCCATAGGTATTGTTTCTCCTATATTTTGAGCCCACTTAATCATGCAATCTTTAACTAATTCAGTTTCTGAGTCCAATTCTAATAAAACATTATATATCCTCTTAATATGACCTTTAACCCCATCTCTTACTTGCTTCAAAAAAATCCCATCTTCAGAAGCAAAAGAAGTCTTTTTGTCAATTCGCCATCTATCTTGAATTTGTCCATACAAAAGCCAAGAAAAATTTGGATTATTTTGCTTTAACTCATCCATTGATTTTAGACACCAGTTACCACCACCACTCTGGTATAACAAATCTTTGTAAGTAGGTCCCTCTATCACCACTCCTCTAGTTGTAGCTTGAAAGATATGCGACGGGATCACCCAGAGTGGTAGCCTAACATTAAATTTGCATGGGATCCCTGTTCTGTTCTGGACAAAACTGTAAAAAAATTTGCAGCTTGGGATCACAGTAATTATATGACTATAGTTATCCAAGTCTTATTATCTTCTTCCAAGGTCTTGCTTTGCAGCCTTATCAATGGATGACTATCCCCATCATTTCAAACTCCAGACAAAGCCCCGCTGAGTCTTTTAACATAGTTTGCCTGCTTTATTTCTACTGTTTGATTACATGGGGGTTTTTTAATCTTTCATCTCTGTATTTTCTTTATTCATTGGCCTAGGAATGGCTGATGGAAAGGGGAAAGGAGAAAGGGGAGGGGAGGGGGAAGGGAGGGAGGGAGGGAGGGAGGGAGGGAGGGAGGGAGGAAGGAAGGAAGGAAGGAAGGAAGGAAGGAAGGAAGGAAGGAAGGAAGATTTCATTTATAATGTGCACAGCAACAGGTTGCAGTCCAACCACAGTAAAAATTAACAAATAACAATTTAGCTGCAGTTAAAAAAATTATTCATGGAAAATAATATCAATGCATACCAAATATTTTCTTCTTTTAAAACCCCTGTGAATGGAAGAGTAATCATATTTGTCAGTGAATTGACTCCAGGCAACATGTTAACCCCAGCAAATGCTCTATTAGCAATTTGGAGCTGGTACACTTATTTTAAGGAAATTTCACATTATGTAACGTTGACCCTTCAGCCATTACAGTTTAGTTAACTAAGACCTATCAGATTTTCAGTGATACAATCTTCCCACTTAAACTCTTGAAGTTTCATCAGAGATTCAAGCTTTATCAGGTGTTCATCTGAATGTACGAGAGCTTGAAAATGGGAACAGGATAAGGCTGGCCAAATATTTATGCACTGAATTAATAGTCTGAAGAAAAGTTGCATTTCCATTTGCTTGAATGGATGGGCATTGTGAGTACAGTTCTTTTCACTAATAAGGCAGATCATTTTTAAACTTTGTTGATGAATATTGGTAGTCAAAGGTCTATCTTCAAAGACTGAAAAACCTTCACCCATTCAACTAACATCTGAAGTGACCCCAGATAAGTTTGGGAAGAAGACTTTCAAACTTTTTACATTAACCTTGATTTCTTTTGAATCTCAAGATAAATTTGGTTGAACATTCACTTTTATGTAGGATGTGCTGCCATGTAAACAGAGTTATATATAACTTGGATTCTAAATATATAAAATGTTCTACGTAGCAAACATTTTTAAAGTACCCCGATACAAATATCATTTTATTCTTCGGTCAACTTCACACTACTAGCATTAATCATACATTCATCTTGCTGTCAGGGACAGCTATTCAAATGTACAAGTTTGAAGTAAGGAAAAAAGATTATAGCTCATCCATGAGTATCTGTTCCTAACCTGGTCTTTCAGGACTTCCAACAACACACCCATCGCCTGTGTAACTGACTCATCAATCTGTTGTCCTCTTTTTCCTCTTCCTTCCATATTTCCAAGCAGCAGAGCCTTCTGTAGACAGCTAGCTACATTGTGTAATGTGTCCAAAGTGGGATAATTTGAATCTTGTCATCAGTGCTTTGAGTGAAAACCTCGGATTGATTTATTTGATGATTGATTTGTAACTTTTTTTGTTGGTGGTTATCCATCGTATTCTCATGAATCTGCAAAGTTTGATGCATCAATATTCTTCCTATCCTGCTTCTTCAAAATTAATTTTCACTTTTATAGGGAACACCATGACTTGTTCAATTCTAATCTTTGCAAGTATAGACGCATCATGGTATTAAAATATATTCTCCAAGGCTTTCTTGGCTGATCTGTCAAGCACTAGAAGTAAATCCCACTGAATCTTATCAGATATATTTCCTATTTAAGGATATAATTTTCTAATTAATTAAACACACTTACCCTGCACCCACACACCAACCGGACGTGCAAAGTGGAGCTTTCATTCCATTGTGAATATCTGCTTTTGAAAATAAGGATTTCCACTGATAAAGCATGATAGCTAGTGGCATGGAGCTAAAGATTTGAAATACCAGCCCTATCAAATGAATACATTTTCACTTTGACTAAAAAATAGTTGCATAATAGAAACATAATGATCCATAATAATGCGGATCAAAAGACAATATTAAGAACTATAGCTATAAAATCCACACACAAAGTACGGGATGCTTACAAATACTCAACATGCTGACAGGAAGTGACAGAACAACACATCACTTTTATTGTAGACCTTTAAATGAAAATATTTCATGTCAATGTATATCTTGCTTGAAGGGCGAGAGAAATTTTAAGTGGCCAATGATCAAATCCTCCATAAAACAATATCTTCTAATTAAATCCTCATGTACCTTTTTATGTGACATTTCACTAAGTCATCATACTTTGGGTCCAAAAGACACCTTCAGGAAAGAACAAGTTAGAGAAAGGTTACAGGTTTTTTTGACTGCGGAAAACCTTTAAAATATGAAATAGGGGAATATTATTGCCTTATCCTCTCTGACCACTTTCTCAACATAGCATCTATGAAATAAAACACTTCTGCTAAAATTCCCCATGGCTTTTCACTGAATTTGTAATGGATGCCTAAATAAGGAATCTAACAGACAATACAAGTTATGACCAATGCTAGACCTTACTAAAGATTCTGTTGAGTTCCTGACACTGACTCAGGCACCCTTTTTTTCACCACTTGAACTTTACCAATGTCATGAAAAGGTGGATTAGAAAAGGACTGTGCTGAGTCCAAAGCTTTGGATTAGCTTTTCAAAGATTTTTTTTTTTTGCTCCACAATATATTACTGAGATCTAATATGCCAAAGAAATAATGCCTGGCTGCTTCTGAGTTATCTCAATACTTTTGGGGGATTTCACCCCAAATAGACAGATAATATCTATCACTATCTATTGCTAGTATAAGGGCCACCTGCACATGCATGCATGCAGACTATCATTCCTTTGCTTTAACTCAAAAGTTCATGTGTCACCATTTTGTGACAAGTTGCTAACCAATATTCTAAAACAGGGATCCTCAGCACCCTCAGAAATGCTTGCAATACTGACACAGTGGCAAAGTACAAAATATCCATTTACATTGGTAACATTGACCTGTACTACTGCAGAGTGTCTCAAGGGGGATCTCAAGAAAGACCCTACTGGTAAATAGGCATACATTCAAAAAAGCAGTGAGCAACAGCAACCCAACACTTGATTTTCCAAAAACAGGTCACAGTATACTGCAAGAAAATGTTTTTCTTCGCATTCAATGTTTTAATTAAAAGTATATAAAAATAAAATTAAATGGAATAGACAAGTTTGGTGAGCACCAAGAAACATATCATTGAGCACTTGGTTAATCTCAAGCAAAGGAGCCTGAACCTTTTAAAATATGTTGTCATGTTTTAGATTTTAAAAAAGCAAACAAACCCTAAAAGCTCGTAAATTAGGGTGGAGTAGATACTGCTAGGCATCATGGTCTGGAGATCCATCTCATATATTCTGAAGTGTCCTGTATTAAACCGTAAAACAGAGATTATTATTCTGTGCCAGTTCAGATAATGAAGTCATTATGAACTTCACTTTCTTCACTATAATGACTATTTCTTCTGGACATTCATGAGGACCAGGCATATTATTTATGCAATCTAATTGTCTACCACGGCACTTTTAGGCAATGTTGATGATATCAGAACACAGCATTGAAGAATGCCTGTCACATTAATGTATAACAAAATTGACATTTCTTACCACTTTTAAGAACCATCTGTTTTGTTTTAAGATCGTTATCAGTTTTTATTGCAAAAGGCCAATAAGGGCCATTAAGCAACAATTGGTCTCAGAATCTTCAGAGTCAATCACAATGTAGACATCACTAGAGATCTCATTTTCCTTCCACACTAGATCTGCAGGGCAAAGAAGACAAATGAACTATGAAAAATATAATCATGACTTTTACTGTTGCTTTTTGTCATAAAAAATACATTTATCTAAATTCCATTAAAAGGCACATTTGGCTGCCAAGAGCATAAATATATACTTTTATTATTTTTACAATTTTTTCAATGTTCCCCTCCAAAAATCTTTCACATCTTTTAAAGCAACATATCTAAAAGACACCACTTAACCCTTTTGTTTATGTCCCCATATAGTGATAAATATTGTGTAATTAGGTATGTGAAATCAGGTTAAATACAAGATTTGTCAAGATGTAGATAAGACAGATTTTGCTTCAACTGTACTTACAAAAAGTAAAAAAAAAAGTTTATATAAAGAACAGTTTTTAAGTAAATATACAGCAACACATATCTATTTCACTATTAAGTAGATGATGGACAGGCTTAAAGGACAAGTGCTCCACTCATATTTGATATTTTGTGTTAAATGATATAAAGATTTAACTGATCAATTTGATACAACATATGCATTATGTACATGTTCAGCAAACCTTCACTTGGGGTAACTACATGATATGTTTAAAAATGAAACAGTTACAAGGACTAGAACTCAAATATGCCATAAAGCTACCAAACCATACCCCTGACAAGCATTTTGGGTTAAGTACAGTAAACCTTCCTAATTTTCACTTATTTTGAGATCAAAGCCAATAGTGGGTCTAGATCCCATATTGCAATAAAGTGTTCTACCATCAGGGTTGCAAAACTTATGTCCCTTCAAACTACATAGATCTCCTATTGCCTATTGCAGCTGTATTAGCCTGAGACTTCACAAGCGAAATAGTGCTAGACTCAAAGGGCTGGTTTCAGACTGGAGATTCAAATACTTTTCTTTTCTTTTTATTTTTTTTTATTTTTTTTNAAAACATAATACACATATATACACAATATATATTTTAACATCAACTTCGTAACAGTAATCTTCTATTATTTACATTTTCCCCCTTATTCTTCTTTAGAGTATTTATCCTTATTGCCCCATTATTTCTTATTTGCATTTTTCTTCCTTCATACATTATTATATACACATTTTCTACGTTTAACCTTTCCACGTTTATTCTCTCTTGTTTCTACTCTCTTTTCATCAGTGGTGTTATTTATGTGTAGTCATAAAAATTAAGAAATCTTAAAGATTATTTCAGATGTTATTTATTTATTTATTTATTTATTTATTTATTTATTTATTTATTTAATTTATTTATCAAATTTCTCCGGTGCTTATCTCACCTAAGTGACTGTGGGCAAATACTGTGGGCATAGATGAAACAGAATGAACAACAAGGTTAAAATGAAGTTGTAAAAAAAAGTTAAAAGAGATAGCTGGAGTCTCCTCAAGCCTGTCACTCTTAGATCTTCATGCCAATTGACAGAGCCAATCTTGAGATTCTTCCAGAAAGCCAGAAGAGTTGGGATTGGTCTCACCTCTTGGGTAAAACATTCCACAGGGCGGGGCAACAGCAGAGCAGGTTCCCCCCCCCCCCGGATCCTGTCAGTTGAAATTCTTTGATTAACAGGATCTCTGTATATACTCTAGATGACATGGATAGCACACAAATGAAATAACTAAATAAATAAATAAATACCCTCCCTCCCTCACCTGGTGGGACAGGTTGATCTAATTGGGATGAGACAGTTCCAGTGCAGATACAGATCCTGACTCAACCTGCTTTTTCAAGTCTTTAGTCCACTAACACAGAAGTCCCTAACCTTTTGGGCACCAGAGACCGGTGCCATGGAGAAAGGTTTTTCCATGGACCAGAGGGAATACTGCTTGCAACCCGAGGATGGAGCTTTGCTTGTTTGTGCAGCCCACTTACTGGCATGCTGCAGACCGGTGCCGGTCCGCAGACCAGGGGTTGGGGACCCTTGCATTAATAGACTTGAACTATACTATCAGAGCAATTGGATGTTAAGTTCTTCCTGTCCTCTTTCCTTCAAGGATAATACAAAGTAGAAGAAACCATAGCTAACAAATAAAGAAATGAGAGGCAAGGACCACAGTGAAAAGTTCAACCTGTTCTATTGAAGTAAATATGCTTCAATGAAAGACATTTTTTCCCTTGCTTAAAAGAAAAACAACTACAAAAAGCAGGGTTTGTGGAAAAACATTTCTATTCTACATATAATTTTGGCTTGCTTCCACAAAATGAAGAGTACAATTGCTTCAATTTAATTACTACCCCATGAAGCATTCTGACAGCCCCAATGCAATGCTTAGCAAGCGTTTTGCCTCAGACAGCTTCAAGATGTATTGCAGCGCTGAAATTACAATACATACCCTGACTTGTTCTGTCATCTGACTTTGAGAAAGCAGCAAGCTTGTCTCTTTAATAAGCTGTCTGATATACCACCCATTTCACTGTAAAAACAGAGGTAAAATGTAAGTAGCCATAAGTTACCAGTCATAAAGTTTAATTTTATAATACATACAGGGCTATTAGAAGTATGTGTGGGCCTGCATACATAGGCACAAGCAATTCGTGTTTCATTTGTTTAATAGGTAGATTGTTCAACAAGGGCTTCATTCTCATCAATCAGGAAAAGCAAAGGCACACCAGTTTCCAATTTAAAGTCAATACGTTACCAAATCAAGAATGAAAAAGAAACTAGCAAATGATAGTCTGTCTTTTTAATGAGCAGCCTTTTTTTTCTTTATTAAAATACAAATTATCTCACATTTACTTCAATATGTTAAAAAGGCGCCTACTATTCAGGTTTGGGTATATGCCAATACATTTAATCAATTAATTGATGGATTAGTTAGTTAAAGGGCACATGATAAATCAAGGTGCAATTTTTTTCCCACTGGTTGACAGCCCTATTATAAAGAATAGAATGCACACATAGACATGCAGGCACACCACACCCTGTTTGCCTTAGTTAGGAGGATTGCAACCTGCTAGATTTTCCAACCATATATGAAAATTTCAGCTGGGACTGTACCAGTTTCACAATACTGAAAAAGACATTTTCAAACTTGGTAATGAAGCCTTTATTAGAATAGAATAGAGCTGAAAGGGACCTTGGAGATCTTCTAGTCCAGCCCCCTGCTCAAGCATGGGATTTCAGAATACTGCTTTATTGGTTTTGTCTTTGCCAATCCCTTTAATGACCAATATAAAAATTATATGCCTGCAGAAATATTGTGACTTTAATGACTGGCTCTGCCAATTGGCATGAGGGTTAAAAACTGTTAGGCATTGGGAACGGTAGGTATCATGATAGTGTTCTCTCTAGCTTTTTAACTCTTAATACTGTAACCTCATCTTTTCATTCTGTTTTTAATTTTGTTCTGATTCATGTTTTTTTATATTTTGATGTATTTTTAATAGGAGTCAACCAAGGTCTCTTAGGTGAGATAGATGGTCTAGAAATGTGACGAATAAATAAATAAACAGTATCAGAAACAGCACAGTTATTGTGCCCATATTTAAAAGCTAAAAAAAAATGGATCCAAATGTAGACAGGTTTTTAAAGATCAATATTCAGCTGAAGCCAGAACTTTTCCTATTAGAATTAATGGATAAACAAAAAAAAAGCTTTGGGATATTGTTTCAATATATAATCACAGCAACATAATTATTGTATGCACAGAGATGGAAAGATTGGACACTACTTGCTATAGAGCACAGGTATCAAACTTGCTGCGTCACGTGACGTGCCGTGATGTATTGTGACCTTTTTTGCATTGCTGGAGCTGGGGTGGGTGCAGCCTCCATATGATGCAACCGGCCCATGGGCCGGCAGTTTGACACCTCTGCTATAGAGGAATGCTTGGTGTAGTTGACAGATTTTTGCTGAAACTGATAAATTAGCTTCTTTGATTAGAAAAAAAGGTATTATCTACATTTATTACTGACTGGAAACCTTATAGACTTTTTGTATAAAATGAAAAAAAATTAACTTATGACAAGATTTTGACAATTAGACAGGAGAGACTATAGAAAGAAGAATAATGTGATATAATTTTAGAGAGACAGGTCAATATATATTTGTACTTATAACTGCTATGAAAAACATGCAAAGCCACTTCTTTCTTTTCTATTTTTCTTTAGCTTTTTTCTTTTTCTTCTACTGTATTTTCTGCTTTTTCTTTGACTTTTTTTTTCTTTTTTTCCTTTCTTATGTCCTTTAGTTTTTGTTAGCTTTTACCTCCTTTAAAAAACTTAATAAAAATATACTTTAAAAAAGAATAGGCTTGAATCAACAGCTGCTTTTGCTTTTAACATATTGTAGTGCAAGCTTGCTTAATATTTGGAACAGAGATTGGATCTAGGGCAGTTTGCCTAATTTAATGTGATTATGATGAGTAAAATCATTGGATATAATTATGGGCAAATGAGAGATAGAAAGTTAGTAGCTGTTTTTCCTTTTCTTTTTCTTTTTTTTTAGAATTTGTACGGAGCTATTTCCTGTGTATTTTAATTTTCAGGTAGGGCACATTATAATTTAAGCTTTGCAAATAGCATCACAATTTAACAATGTAATATTCTGCATGAATAGTTCACCATAGTTATATGCAGTGCTTTTTTTCAAAAAAAAAAAAAAAAGGTGCCAGAACTCACACACGTCAGACAACCCACCTTGCCTACCCTACAAGGTTCCATCCAAAAAAGGTGCCGGAACTCCATTCTGGGCGTTCTATGAGAAAAAAGCCCTGGTTGTATGTAACCATACAGTACTTTAAAAAGAAAAATATGCTAGTCATGTCAGAACATGGATTAAGCAAAAGAAGCATATGCTTAGGGCACCAAGGGAAGAGGTACACCACAGAGTAGTTTTCCTTTAACTATCAGGAGCTTAACTCATTCATTACCACACAGTAAACTTTAGTTTTCAGCACTTACTGAGTCTCACTGTCTTATGAGTTAAGACAGGGGTCTTCAAACTTGGCCTTTTTATGCTAATCTAGCCTTGTGGACTTCAACTCCCAGAATTCCTCAGCCAGGCATGCTGGCTGAGGAATTCTGGGAGTTGAAGTCCACAAGTCATAAAAGGGCCAAGTTTGAAGACCCCTGAGTTAAGCAGTTAGAAGGGCTCAGGGGCACCATTGTTGGGCTATGCTAAGGGCATCATTTGGCCTTCATCCAATTTTGATAGAGAGACCTTCAATATTTCTTTAGATACATCTGCACATTCCATTGCAGAATGGAGACATATAGATAGAGTGACCATGCCTCAGTTGAAAAGATTCAGATGACTATGAGAAGACAACCAAAATTCATAAAAAAATCTTTATCGTGGAATTACTTACCAACGTATCTTGCTTAACCATATGTAACTCTTTGATTGGATTGAGAAGATATAGTCAAGGGTGTTATTGGTAAATTAAATATTTACCAAATATTTAAATCATTTGGTTGAGATGGGTGGCCATAGATATTAAATAAATAAGCAAACAAACAAACACTAGGAATTATTAGAAGTCAATTAACAATGACTCATTATGAAGTTGAATAAGTTAAATAATTTTCCCAACATGTTTACCAGTGAACTGAGCCAATTGTAACTTATTCAGCAAATCTAGTTAAAGCAAGGTTAGATTAGCATAAAGTGTGAATTCAGCTCATGTCTAGGCAAAGGCAATCTGAACTCTTTCAAGACTTACGAGCATTGAAAAGATTTTTCCCAGATTTGTTTCTAGTTTCACATTAATTCTCTCTTAAAACGAAACCTACTGTTATAACAGTCACATAAGAGATACTTAAAACTTTTTCTGCTCAGTGTCGTTCTATGCAGGAACCAGATTTGTAAGATGTTCCTGGGAATATACAGGAACAGGGTGGTAGTACATGTATTTCCCTATATAATCCAACACACAATACAAAAATATTTACAAAAGTATTTTGATAGTAGTGGAGTAACTATATTAATTCTCAGTAACACTAGACTAGGACAAGAAATGAAGAGCTTGACATTTTGAATTAAAGTGAAACAGATCGTCATAACAAATATGACTCAGCTCTAAATCTCATATGAGAGTTTATTTTTTTCATAAGTAAACCCTTCTGTCTTTTTCATATTATACTGAATCGGTTAACAAAATATTGCTATTGTAGGAAGATGATATCGTCACTCAGATGCTGATGTAAACCTGTTTCCGGAATGTCTCATTTCACATCACTCTCATAATTGAAGCAATTAATAAGAACAACAAAAATAATCAGCCCTCTGTCCTATGCACACTAAAATCCAATCATGTAGTATCAAATGTAAAAACTAGGCACAGATTTATTACGTGACTGAAAATTAAAGCTTATGATTTGTAGCATCATTTTATTGTTGCTAAATTCACCGCCTCGGTCCTCACTGAAGCTAGTCAACCTCAGGAGATTAATAGCCACAATTGCTGACATCTAGTGGGAGGTGATTGAGGACGGAAAATCCCCAAGTGTACCTTTAAATATGGGCAAGCTTCCTTCCTGATTTGAGGAATATGTATTTGTACCAGGATACCCAATCAGCAACCATACTGTTGTACAATAAGCCCCCTCTCCATTAGTACCCCTGATGCTCTATGCTATAGGCAATGATTCCCCCTTTCTCAGCCATTCAAGGTAGTCCAGACAAGAAACAGAAACCATGTGTACAGTACTAACACTACCTTTATTGTAAGGTTACAGTAACAGAACCTTTCCTCCTTTTTAAAAATATTTTTATCTCACCTTTTATTATTTTTATAAATAAGAAACTGAAGCAGTTAAGGAACTGAAGTTAAGGAACTGAAGTCCCTATAAGTACCTAATATTTCTCCATCTTCCTATTTTCCCCACAACACCAACCCTATGAGGTCAGTTGGGCGAAGAGAGAATGGCTGGTGGTCCAAAGTCACCCAGATGGCTTTCATGCCTATAGTGGGACTAGAACTCACGGTCTCCTGGTTCCTAGGGTCTCTTCTTCTCATATTCCTTTTGCTTTTATGGGACGAGATACATTTGCATGATGGTTGTTTAGTCTGCAGCTCTTCTTCCTGTCTGCCAAGGTCATTCCCACATAGCATAACACCCTTCCCTTTCAGATCACTACATAGTAGTTGCTGGTATTTTTCTTAGTAGATCCCATTGGCTGCATTGGTCCCTGAACTAAGCCCACTTGTACTTATGCAGACCTCTTCATGCAAGCCTCAGTTAAGATGAGGCACCTGAAGAAATTATCTTATATACTATAAAAATGATCCCCAGCAGGGGTCTTGCAAACAGAACATGAACAAATCAAGGGAAGGGTTTGCGTGGAACTCTTCCTCTCCCTATTTTAGCAAATGGACAGTTATTTTCATTTTTGTTTAATGAAGAAGATTACAACTCAGTAGTGAGTTACAACCCCAGCAAAGATCGGATTGAAAACTATGATTATATTTACATTAAATAATGCAAAAGGATGTCTCTTGAAGGGCAAGTATATCACCCTCAAGCCTGGAATGAATGTCGGTGTCATTTGAAAGCAAGGCTTTCTTCCCTGGAAAACCTAACGGTCGAGAAAACAAGAAAAACATTCCTGAACAAAGATTTTAAATAAATAAAAAACTGGAGATCATTTTTACAGGCTATTATGCAGTGGAGGGCACAATACCTTGAGCCCAAGGTAGGCTTCATTGAAAAACACATTTCTCTTTTATTCAAAGATAAAAAGCAAAGTTACAAGGTCAGGGGCCATGGAGGTGGGGGAGGGAGAGAGAGCTAACATCTTTGTGTGTTTTGAGGTTCATAATGGCCGTATATTAAAGCTTCTAGCATATTCTATATCTTCCTTTAGTACATGGATTAGCCACAACACAATAGTGTAAGGAAAGTTTATCCACAATGTGAGTGACAAACCGTTATTTTTGCATGTTAACACTCTGCTAAAATATGGCATAACAAAGAGGCAGTGTATGATTTATGCATCCCTCAGGAAGACCACTGTTTATAAATGTATCTTAAATAACGATTGACAGCAAGCCAGCATTAAGTGCTCCTCTTGCAGTAAAGTAGAAACACACAATGGTTCTTATATGACTGTGTTATGTCTGACAAAAGCAAAATTTGGTCTGTTGAGGACTCAACCTAACAGTCATGATTAATAACGTATGGTGTCATTGCTCATTTTGAAATTACTTCCATAGGAGCCAATCTAAAGAAATATGGTTTAATTCAGTGGTCTTTTACAAACTAGCTTCAAGAATGACAAATGAGATTCAAATCACTGATATGAATTTGCATGGCCACTAGCTTCTTGTTGCATCTACTGTATGTTCCTGCGTCCACAGGAGACCGAAAAGGTATGAGTTCAGATATTTGCATATCTAACAATATGCATAATAATTTAAGATCCTGTGAATAATCTCCATTAGTATGAGCAGAAAGACTGGCAAAAGTCCATTTGAACCGAAATTTTGATCTTAATTGTTTTAAGCAGATACAAAGAGCAACAACAATACAAACAACTAATTGCCATTAAAAATTAGCATAGACAATTTTCAGCAAATGATTTGGATTTTGTGCATATATATCTTACCAACATTACCAAAATGGCACTAATATTTGACATATGTAGGGTCCAGCCAGATTTAATTTGGATGGCAACACTCAATGAAGACCATTATTTCTCAGGATATCTCCCTGGCATATATTTCATATTGTGTTGGGGGGATTTGGTGGGAAAGTATCTGAATAAGCATATGAGCAGAAAGCCAAAAAGTCTAAGCCACACACTCCAAAAAGCACCATGCATTTGCATGCGTTGGTCCATGACTTCCATTGAGTTTCCTTCTGGGAAGCTGGTAGGGAATATCGGAAATCTTCCTTCCTTCCATCCTCCCTTCCCTTCCCTTCCCTTCCCTTCCCTTCCCTTCTTTCTTTCTTTCTTTCTTTCTTCCTTCCTTCCCTCTCTCACCTTTTCAAAGAAATTAAAAATAATAAATATAAATATATGAAAAATAAATAAATAAAATCAGTACACTAGAATAAATCAACACTTATTTAACATGTTCATCTTCAAGGAAATGTTTACAATAATGATTGTGGTGGAGCAAAACCAAAACAAAATAAAACACAAATAAGCTTGCTGTAATATTTTTGAAAAATACTTTTCATTGTCAGAGATGGCAAAATTGACTTGTTTCGTTAGGGAAAAGACAATAACTACATTTGGAAATCCTTTATGGACAATTTGCTGAAAATGGGAAATGGGAACTTGTGACTTATGGGTTTGGGCATTAGAATGTGAAAAGAAGGGAACTATGATGTAACCTTAAAGAAAGAGGATAAATTATAAATCCATTTGTAACTGCTGTAAAAAAAAAAGGATATGAAGCCATTTGTTTATACCGGTATCTTTTTCTTTGTTTCTTTTCCTTTTCCTTTCACTTCTTTTCTACTCAGTACTCTGATTTTACTTTGCTTTTCCTTAAACTTGCATTATTTTTACTTTGTAAAAAACATATTTAATAAAAAAAAACTTCTTTTCACAGGGATTAACTATATCTGTATTTTCTCCCTTCCTTCATTGCCAAAATAGGGCCATGCCTGCACAATACTACCTGTTTCTTATTCCTCTATTTTTCTAGGAAGGATGAACGACAACCCTCATCTCTCTTTTCCCTGTGTCTGAAAAGGTAACCATTTTAGTTCCCTGCCCTATGTTGTGATTTCCATCTACTCTCTCCAGCCATCAACATAGCATTCCATGGAATTTGATTCATTTTCCATTTTAAATAGTGAATGCTGAACTCTGTATGTAAAACATGTCAGAAAAGGTATAAGATTTTCCCCACATTAAAAACAAAGAAATAAAACTGAAAATATAAAAAGGGTAGAAAATAACATAGCTGAATCGTTTATTTAGCACATGAAACTTCAAAATAATGAGAACCCTTCAGTTTAGAAATGATTGTGGTTCTAAACACATGAATTATAGAGAATGGGAAATTATTAGAACACTTCAAGCATTTCAATTCTGAGGTAATCAGGGATTCTGGACTTACAATGCAATTTACCTGGCATTTGTAGAAAAGCCTTACTCTTTCAAACTGAAGCACACTTAACAATATGAAGAACTCAAAATTTTTTAAATTGGTGCATATCATACATGCCTAGAAATGCAATTTATTCCTGAAAATAAAAACACTGCAACTTCAAAAGTGTAGAGGTCCACTTACAACATAAAATCAATCTAACCATATCAATTTGTGTACCAGATCAGTCAGTTTGTTATTTCCTCACTTTAGGAGTCATAGTGCAAAGAATTATTGCAAACAATATTTAATTCTCATGTGTACTTGTACATGACATGTGTCTTTTTCTTCCTTAATACTGTGGTTTTAATATAAGTTCTGTCTGAATTTTTAAATACAGACAGCCTAAATATTCAGAGGTGTCCATGACAAACTTCAACAGAATCAAAATAATGACACATGCATCATGAGGTCATTATTCAAAATATTCATTATTCAAATTATTGTCTCATCTGTATCACGATATCACAACATGCATCAAATGCCTATGGGGGCACTGAAATGTTTGATAAACTGATGATTCTGAATTCACAGAAGTTCTGAGAAAAGATCCAGAAACTACGACAACCCTGGATATGCATATTTGCACAGTAACCATTTTGGGGGCTTGTTTTAACACCAATCCAACTTTTTGGCGTTGGATGTCAGGCTTTTTCCTGTGAAACTAGTTATCTAAAAATTCTCATTTTTAAAACTTTGGATTACTTGTAATTTTCTTGTCCACAAACTGAAAACTGCATCAGGGAATTAAATGAGGTGTACTTGCACTCAGTGACAAATATACCTCACAGAATTTATTCTAAATAAAAGATTGCCAGCAAGGACACAACTCCTTTTCCAGACTGTGTGTGTCATTCATTCATGGTGCACTGAGGCACAGGTTGACTTGTCTGATTTTGATTTACAGTGTTATGTGAACCCAGCCACTGTGGTTTCTCACATATTTTATGGCATTGCTCAATGTGTAAAGTCAGACCACTGTGGCTTATTCAGCAAGTCATGATTAAGTGAATCACAACGACAGTGTGTAAACCAGAGCGATATAACATTCTGAAGTGCTGAGGAGACTCAACTTTCTAAAAAAAAACAACCTTATTTATTTATTTATTTAAAACATTTATATAGCCACCCATCTATGTCTTACTCTTTTTTTTCTTGTTCAGCTACTCAAGTTGAAAACAGTAGAGAATACCTTTAATAAAGTTAAAATGTAAGTTTTATGTCCATATCTTATTAATCTTATTAACTTATTCAGCACCACAGCAAGAATCCTTATTTCTTCTGTGGCCATTTAACTGCAAAAGATATTGTACACAATTGTCTGACAAGGCAATAGTAGCACATCTGGTTTAGTAATGACTGCTGTCCCTTTGTAGAAATTAAAAAGTTAGAAATATCACCACAAAAAGTGAACTTCAATAACCAAAGCTTTCCTGAGAATGTTTAAATTACTGCATAATGTGTTGGTTTCGTCTTTGGTTCTTTTCAGTGGATACCACAGCTCTTTGTGATACAAATGTCAGCCATCAGTTGTTTGCAATCATGTTTGAGATGGAAAACTCAAGTATCTCTTGAATCTCAAACTTTCTTTTCCTTCCTTCCTTCCTTCCTTCCTTCCTTCCTTCCTTCCTTTTCTCACAATCATAGCTTGTCTGTTTATTATCTCTGAAATATCCATGCATCTCTTGACCCATTCTAATTAATTGTATTATTTTAAAGAGGATTTTTTAAAGAACTGTACTCCCTTCCTGTTAAAAAATAGCCACTAGAGCTAAGTTTATGAGATCAGCACATATATGTTTACTCTGCATTTGGATAGATTTTTAAAATCCATCACCTTGCAGATATCAATTCTCTCAGATAAGAAAAAGCTAATGTGTTTGATGTGATACTCAGCAACCTTTCTTACCTTGTTCAGCATTTAAGGTAAAACTACATATTCCATGTCATTACTGAAGGTGAATTTATTATTACAATATTTCAAAGTGTAATGGTATTTCATCGAAACTGCTAAGGGAAAGAAAGTTTGATATTCCCTTTCCAAATATTAATAGCTTTATCTGCTCAATTAAAACATTTGCAGAGAACATTAGTATTTGAGGGAAGATGTATTCCTGTATTCCTTGGCCCAATGCAGAGATTTGCCAAAGGTTACCTTTCCGAGTAATAGATATGATATGATGTTAGGAAGGGCTTTTTAGGTTGTGATGACCTATTTATGACTGGTACCAACATTATTTTAATTCTGGTGCTTAATGAAGTCCTGCTTTCATTGAGATCCATTGATATATAGTAATTACAACATTATATAATAACAAGTTGGAAGGGAGTTCGGAGATCTTCTAGTCTAGTGTAACTCAAGCAGGAGACCCTATATCATTCCGGACAAATGGCTGTCCAATCTCTTCTTAAAATCCTCCAGTGATGGAGCACCCACAATATCTGGAGGCAAGTCGTTCCACTGATTAATTGTTCTCACTGACAAGAAATTTCTCCTTAATTCTAGTTAATTCTAAATAACTGCTTAACTCTCTTAGACTATCTCTTTCTCTTCACTCATTCAGTCCTTCAGATATTCATTTTGCAGTTTGATCTGCATTTATTTTCTCCATACGACCAACCATCTCAGTACAGTTCTTTTGTACCCTATTCAATCCATATTTCTTCAGTACCCATTCACGCTTGACTCTATCTTTTCGTGTTTTACAAAACATGCTTCTCAAGTACTTCCTTCCTAATACATTTAATTTTGTATTTCTTCTAATACACATGTACATACCTTCTGTTCATATAATGTACAATGCTACATTACAAAGCATGCTGATATATACTCCATCTTTACTTCTTTTGACAAACATTAATTCTTTGCAGCTGGTCACATGATATTCATTAACTTTCTACAAAGATTTGCCTGTTAAATTTTCTCAATCCATGTTTTTATCTTTAGTAAAAATTCTGGCAAGATATTGCCTACTTGCATTTTTTTCATTGGGCACGTATAACTTGCAATTATTCTCTCAAACTTCTCCAACTGTAAGCGCTCTGGGCTGGTAACAAGGACTGTTAGAGATGTGGAAAGAACTTTATTTCTAGTAAGGTAATTAACAGAGTCTTGAAAGCCTACCAAAGTAATTCTCCCACACAACGTACATCTAATTAAGGTGGAGTTACTCTAAATCTCTTTGTCACATTTCCCTCCTCCTTTGGACTCAAGAATCTTTCTTATAAATGCCCTGTTTCCTCCTTTAACTGTCTTACTGGTCTCCTTTGTGTTCCCAAGGTCTGCTAGACATTCCATCACATTGTCAAACACAACTACATTGATCCTTGATGCATTAATTTTCAGAGCCATGCAGTTGGTGGCATTATATAATTAATCTACCATTTGCTGAAGGTCCTTTGGGCTCATATCTGTCAACATAGTATTGTCTCTGTATAAAAGTGCGTGCATATTCACATCCTTAGCCAAATGAAATGGGATTATAATTTTTCTACATCCAATGATTGGGAAAATGGTAATGTGGTAATGTCCAGGACATTTTTTTAAAAAAATTAAAAAGCCCAGAGATAAAATGTAAGTACTCAGGAAAAGAAAAATTGTAATTCAAAAACAGTTGACAGATTTAAAATTGGCAATCCTCTCTATGCTAAGTAAAAAAATCTTAGCCACGTTGCTATTTCAGATCTAATTGTTGCTATTGAATCTATTTGAATGCTTGAAGTGCATTGGCTTGGTTGAAGGGGCTTTCCTTCTTCTACCAAGTTGTCAATGAATTGCTGAGGTTAGCCTGCAGCAAATTAAAGCATCCCATCCCAAATGGACAGACAGTTCAGGAAACGTTTCAAAGAAAAGCGATCTTCGGAAGGGGAGCAGAAAAATACACCCTGGGTTGATTTAAAAGGGATCAGTAGAGGACAATGTTGTGTGCTTCTTTCCTCACAAAAAGTTATCTGTCCATTCATCTGAGGGGGAAGATTTGACAGTGTAGTAAGCCCATAAATATTAAGTTTGATACTGTTTTTAGATGTTCCATGGACAGTAAGTTTTCATTAACCATATGACACTGCTGTAAGCTGAAATCAAGACATATTATACACACACACACACACACACACATTATATTTTACTCATATTACACATTGTATTACAATGTAATGCAGTGCATTTAAGAGAAGGGAGGAGTTATCCTTGAGAGATTTAGAAAATGGACCATTTAAGAAAAAATATTCTTTTCTTAAAAGGTTTTAGAGAATTATATCTTATTGGTTGTACTGCTGGATGTTAATCACACCTCCACTCTTTCTCCATATAATATCTTATATTTTCCTCAGAAAATGATGCAGAAGTAACATAGAATATCAGGCACTGTAGAAGTATAAGCTACGTTTACTTTAATGGAAGCTATTAAAGTATCTGCTGCAAAATAAAGTCATGAACACGAACCATGTTTTAGCTTGAATGGGGATAAATGACTAATTCTCTCTTCTTTTTTTTTGCTACTGATCTCTGTATTTATTTTATATGTTTTTTTCCTTGTGCCTGAGCTGCAGAGATGATGAGAAGAGTTAAAAGAACAGGAGATGACACTTTCAAATAAATTGAGAGGGACAGCAACCAATGAGATGTGGAGGTAATGGTAAGTCAGGCTCTGATTGGCTAGTCTTTTCCCATAGGCATCTGAGGCACCTAATGGAAGGAGGTTTCAGAGAAGAAAATGATAGCATTTACAGATACATTTTTCTTCTCCTCCTTTAATATCCCATTTCCTGCCTCACAACTATTCAAGAGAACCAAATCTATCCAGATATAACCAATTTCAGAGTCATGCCTGTATGCCAGATGATGAGATGAGGCCACTGCTGCATTCCATTAAAGAAAGAACACCAGGTTTCTATCTTCTCTTCTTCCAGGAAATTTCTTTTCTCCTTTAGAGGTTCCTGCATTTCTTTACTACTAGCAACCCACTGCAGCTATTAACTGTTTCCAGAATTATATCACTCAGGGTTCTCCTTTGCAAGTAGCTGGCAGGCTAATAGAAAAAATAAATGGCACTCTTGTTATCAGTTCTCCTTTAACTGAAACAGCCAGCACCAAACATGTGTGCTCTTTCTTGTTGCACAGTTTCTATAAACCAAACCTCTCTTGTACAATAAGAAGAGTGACTGATATAGAAAACACTGTGTATATTTGCTCCAGAAGGGAAATCTCTAACAGAATAACAGAGTTGGAAGGGATCTTGGAGGTCTTCTAGTCCAACCTCCTGCACAAGTAGGAAACCCTATACCATTTTAAACAAATGTAGGACACCTAAGCATGTAATTGGAGTAAGGTGAAATTGGGGGGGGGGGCTGAAAAGTTAAGTCCAGATTCAGAAATTACATGGTTGCTTGCAGTGTATTGGAGGGGACAACTTATAAGAAGACACTGTATCTAGCTGCTTTGACCACTCTTTTAGAAATGGCCCAGGGAGAGAAAGCAAATGAAAAGGAGAACAGCATCACGAGGCATCAAAATATGTCCATGAAAAAGGGGTTCCTGGGTATCGCCATGGATAAATGGCATATATTTTCTCTTTAGTAACTATTTCAGGATTAGAAATTTAATT
>NW_015386642.1:51810-79310 GCF_001527695.2 Protobothrops mucrosquamatus | reverse complement strand
ATGATAATAAAGGCTGCAAAATGCCTTGTTTAATTAGTACTGTCCAGGCAAGATAAGCGTCTTATTAATATTTTTGTTTCTTAAACTCTTGACTTCAAATAATACTTTGAGTTATACAGGCCTGAAATGTTGTTAAGTCAGATTCAGTGAGTATTAAAGACACTGAAAGAAAAAGTCAAAAGATAAAGGAGCAGAAAAAAATCTCTGTTTCTCTCCCCATTGATATTTTTTTTCCACTTTTTAAGATGAAAAAATAAAATTGCAGGAAGGAAAATCAATAAAGCTCAGGCTTCTTCATATCACCTCTACCTTACCGATACAGCAGAAGTCTCCAGAAAATAGTCCTGTTCTGTGTCAGGCAATGCTGCAAACCACATCATTGTCGAGAATGTTTTTTACAAGTTTTCCTTTGGTACTATATAAAACTGGAATTCTTCTTGAAAGATCTGAAAGACCAAATCAGGGGCAGATCCTCCTGGAGAAAATGTGGTCACTAAGAGTCAGACCATTTTGATGGCACATAATCAGTCGATCAATCAATCATTCAGTCCTTGAATCAAAACCAAAGCGCTATGGGAATGAGTGCCAGAAATAGGGTGAATAACCAGGAAGCCTTCATGTAATGTGGAGAATTAAGAAGAAAAAAGGACGGGAAAATATGGCAATGCCTCTCCTGTGGAAAAGAGTTTCAAAATATTATTTCATGAGCTAGTCACTAGTAAATACGTGGGCCCTGGATTTGCTGATTAGAAGCAGGCAGGGCTGTTTCTGAACTCACTGGCTGTCTGAATTGGTATCATGGTGCTGATTGTGCTAAGCAAAGCATTCATAATTTAAATGGCCATGGAGACATTAACTTTCTTGACCTCAAACAATGTTATTTACCATCACCGAAGCAAGGGTTTGCGTATGCATGTGTTTGTGTCTGTACAGAAATAAAGCATGAGGGTGCTGCTTGCTGGCTCAGCTTGTATGGATTTTAGATTATAGTTTTCATGTCTGAACTGCAGCATGCCAGGCTGGTTCTTTTTGTTCGCAGAAAAAATGTTTTTGTAGGACAACTGTGCTAGGTGTGTGTTTGTGTATAACTTTTCTCATCAAGATGGAAGTGAGATTTGGCACGTTTTTGAAGAAAAGGGAACAGAATTAAATTCACCCCAATTAATACATGTTGATACTTCTTTCTGCACTACTGGGAATCTGACATACAGTAGGTAGAATCGGAAAACACTATATTGTAATAATAATAATAATAATAATAATAACAACAACAATAATAATAATAATAATAACAACAACAACAATAACAATAATAATAGAGTTGGAAGGGACCTTGGAGGTCTTCTAGTCCAACCCCCTGCTCAGGCAGGAAACCCTATACCATTTCAGACAAATGGCTGTCCAGTCTCTTCTTAAAAACTTCCAGTGTTGGAGCATTCACCGCTTCTGGAGGCAGGTTGTTCCACTGGTTAATTGTTCTAACTGTCAGGAAGGTTCTCCTTAGTTCTAGGTTGCTTCTCTCCTTGATTACGGTAGTTTGATTGTGGGTGGCTAAAATACAGAAGATGATGCCAGGAGAATTTGACTTCGTTCAACAGTGGAACTTCTCGAGGATTTATTTTTCCTTTTCCATTTTTCACATGAAACAAGTTGGAAGATTTTCCAGAGGCACCGTTAATATGCAGATGATACCCCAACTCAACTTTCCTTTTTAGATTAATAAAACTACCACAGTTACTGCTCTGAATTAATGTTTGGGTAGGGTAATAAATAAAAAGTCAATAAAGCAAGACTCAGTGAAGGCAAGCAGTAATATTAATTAGAAAACCTGTGACCAGTTGGGTTGTCTAATTGGCAGAACATGAGTGCAAAGGGACCAGTGGAGAGTGTACAGGTTGGGGAGACTTACCATGCAACTTGGGACATACCCTGCAAGGTTCAACTTTCTCTCTGTAAGCTTCCCAGGAAGGAAGTTGCTAATCTAAATCTGCCATTGGACTCCCACTGTCAGTAACATTGACTTTCTCCCTCCAAGCTTCCTAGACTTCCCTACTGACTTATGGGAAGGTGACAGGGAATGTTGTAAATTAGAATCGTAAGTCATCATTTCCTAAATATTTCCTTAGACGGAGAAACAGAATCATCACAGGCAGGCAAAAGTCAGTGGGAACGAAAGTGATTATGTATATTCTGTTTTGTAGGAAATGGCCTTGGGATCTGTGATCCATAATTGTCATTAAAGGTAAAGATTATTTTCTTGACCCAGAGCATCTTTCATTCACTTCGTAGTTTACAGATGAAAATATTTGTGTTCCGGTACTTTCTTGTGTGGATCACTGTAAAACGCTACACATTGGATTTCCTTCGAATGTGATTTGAAAACTTCAGTTGGTCCAAAGCAAACACAGCTTTGTTAACTAGAAAGACCAATATGATTATTTGCTCTTGCAACCAATTTAGGGATCCAGTAAAAAGTCTTTTGTTAAGGTCCGTTTTGACTCAGAAACAAGTTAGAATCAAGTTCCCTGAAATAACATCTCCTATATTTAGGTAATTCCTCTGGGTACCTGTTCAAATACGGTTAGACAAATAACTTTAAGAGGACTTTCCCATCTGCAGAAAATCCTCCCTAGAGAAGCTCACTGTGCATCTACATTACGAATATAATGAAATTATTGTATGCCTTTTTGTTCTGTAATTTTCAGAACAATTTTAAGACTTTTAGATTTGTACATCTGCTGATGTGCTTCAATGTTATTATCCGGCATACTGCTGGCTTTGCTTTTCTGTTACTTTATTAGCAGCTTTGGGATATGCTTTTGTAATTAATGTTTATAAAGGTATCTGTACCGACACTGGAAAACCCAGTCAATAGCATTAACAGTGAAGGAGTTGAATCAAAATGGTCAATATTTTTTTTTTAAAAAAAATATCAAGCCAGACATAGTACTCTAAGTCCCAGTGCTTGCTTAAATGCTCACCGGGAGCGGAAGTGAATTCCTTAATTAAGGTACTACTATTGAAAGGTTCCTGTCTTATGTTGCCACCAAAACTCTTTTGATAGTGGGTTACGCAACAGGGAGAGAACGATGTGAATCTGAGTAAATCAATCATAACGCTACTATTGGAATATAAAGATGATGTTCCTAAGATAGACTGCATATTAAATTACACTCCTGTATGGCAGCATCACTCTTTTTTCTGTACTATATTATCCTGCCAAAGAAAAAGTGACCACAGGGATAATAAACAACAACTACAACCATCTGGATTTTTTTTGTTTTTTTGTTTGGCATCTTCTCACTTTGTCCCCCCAGCCCCGTGAGACAACTTGGGTGGAAATACAATGACTTTTCCAAAATAATGTGATGATTTTATGGTTGAATAAAATTTTTATACTGGATCTCCTCTATCCCAGACTACTACTTTAATCACCATAGGTCCATGACAAGCTACAATAAGGACAAACCCATAATCCATGAAAAGCATTGTTGTTGCTAAGGGCCAGGATTAATTATGCATTTCCATTAGAATGACCAATGGAAATACATAACAGACACCAGCTGAGTTCTGGTGTCAGCCGCTGCTCTTCTTTAGGTCTCAGTGAAAGTTGACACGATGTACAGATAGTCCTCAACTTACAACAGTTCATTTAGTGACCATTCAAGATTACAACGGCAATGTCTGGACATTTAAATGTAATAAACTTTGAGAAAATTCTAATTGATAAGAATGTTTTGAATCCTGAGGGGAAACTAAGCTTAAACAAGAACATCGAAAACAGGACCTATGGCGATTTAATAAAATAACTCTTCACAATACAACTGAAATATAAGCTGATTAGAAAAGATGTTATACACTGATGTTAATGTTATTTGTATAAATACTAGAAAAATATTTACATTTAACTTTGTATGTATTGAAAGTACTAAGAATTGTATTTGCTCAATGTTGGCAAAAGGAAAATACTATTGGAAGAAGAGAAGATCAAGGAAATGTATCACTAACAAGTATGTTGATTATGGAATCATAGAAACTCATTATTATTGATTGTTGTTAAATATATGAACCCAGACAACACGTTGTTTACCAAATACTAAAGATTGTTATTGTAAGAAATTATATATATATATTTTTTTTACCTTTTTTTTGTAAGAAAAAAGGTGCCGGAACTCAGCCCTCCCCCTGCCAGGTCATTCCTTGATCAGCAACCTTTCACTTCGCTCCCGAGCCGGACTGCTATACTAAGGTGGATGGATTGGGTGGGGTAGGCCTGGTCCCCCTCCGCCATTTCGGAGCCAGGGGGAGTGACAGTGAACAACTCCGCTGCCGCTGTGCGCTGCTGGAGGGGCTTTCTTTAAGCTTCACCCCAAGATCACCTGCCAGGGTGAAGCCCCCACCTCCTTGTCCTCCGCCAACTCTCCCATGGCTTGAGCCTCCCCCGCCGCCTCCCTCCACCAGCCTTTTGTCGCCTGTCTCATGGAGAACGGAGAACACTGCAGCTCTGCGCAGGGATGCAGAGCAGAGAACGGCACTTGCTTGCTGCCCTGCATTGCCCCACATCTCCCTTCTCCCTTCTGGAAATGGCAGTCCCATTTCCTGCCATTTCTCCTCCCGGCGCAGCTCCTCCCTCTTTCCGAAAGCATTTTTTTGCTAACCTGCTTTCCAGCTCTGGCGTGTTTCTCTTCTGCTGCAGGGAAATGGAGTTTGTGGGACTAAAAAAAGTTCAGTCAGACCTTTCAACTCCTTGTGAGATCTTTTTTTTTCCCCTGCAAGAAGTTGGAAGGTCTGACTGAACTTTTTTTAGTTCCACAAATTCCGTTGAAAAAAGGTGCCAGAATGCGATTCTGTGCGTTCTATGACAAAAAAAAGCCATTCTGTGCATTCTATGACAAAAAAGCCATATATATATATATATGAAGATTACAATGGCACTTTAAAAAAGTGAGTTATGACCATTTTTTATACCTACGACCATTTCATGGTCATGTGACGAACATTCAGATGTCTGGCAACTGACTCATTGACGGTTCCAGTGTCCCAGGGTCACATGATCAACTTTTGCAAAGTCATTAAGAAAGCCAGATTCACTTAACAACCATGTTGCTAATTTTTAAATTAGTTGTTCCCTATCAACTGCAGTAATTCACTTAACAGCTGTGGCAAGAAAGGTCAGAAAATGGGATAAAATTCACTTAACAAATGTTTTGCTTAGCCACAGAAGTTTTGGGCTCAATTGTGGTCATAAGTTGAGGACTTCCTGTACTCTAGACTGCTGTGACAAGAGACATGTCAGGCAGGAAAAGCAAATGGCACTTTTAAATCTGGGGTTCCTTTTCAAAGTGCTTTATTCCTGGGTTTTTTTAAAAAAAAGTACAAAGAGAACAACTCAAGTAATGCAAAATTTAAAAGTGCAAAGAACTGCATATGCGATGTGGAGGTGAAACTTCATTTTTTTTTTTTGCACATGTAAGTGACCTCCTCCTTCCGTCCACTTTTTTACCATTTCAAACAGAGAGAAGAGAAAATCTTTCTCAGCTCTCCTCTCAATGGAAAATGCAGAATCTAGAATGAGTTATTTTATCTTTCTATACATCACTGAGAAATAGTCTTCCCTAGGAAAACCAAACTTCTCAGAGATCACAGACCATTGTATACAATTCTATACACAGAAAATTCCCTTAATATTAGATTCTTTTTGAACATACCTTTACTCCTTCAAAGCATCCATATGGCCTCTGCTCTCTTTCTCTCATCTTGCACCACATGACCATCACCCTTTGAACGCCTCTTAGCTAGCTGGCTCTGAAGAAGTTAATGGGCTTTAAACTGCCTAGCTCATTCAAGAGTAGGGCTGAAGCTCCTTGCAATACGATGGGGTATTTTCTTCAGAGGTTTGCAGGAAGAGGGAATGCCCAACTCACCTTGGAAAAAATGGATAAAAGATTTGACTTCCATTCTCTGTA
This sequence comes from Protobothrops mucrosquamatus, assembly GCF_001527695.2. Lineage (NCBI taxonomy): Eukaryota > Metazoa > Chordata > Lepidosauria > Squamata > Viperidae > Protobothrops > Protobothrops mucrosquamatus. The sequence continues at coordinate 73,344 of NW_015386642.1, read as the reverse complement.
ACAACTAGGTATTTTAGCCAAGAGAGTACATTGATTGACGTACCAAAGAATAATAAATAAAAAATACTCTGGGTTTTCTGGTGTACGGTTTTGCCTGATCAAACTTTTGCTCAGAAACATCTTCTGAGATTAATCTGAAAAAGAAAGAATATTCCTTTGAAAATGCATATAAAATGGAAAGCTCTGTACACTTGTATTAAAAAGAAAACCTTATAGCTAGAAATATTTATTTTTTTAAAAAAAAACAACCACCTGCATTCTCCCCAATCTCTCTGTTTTCTTGTCTTTCTTCTCAATTATTCCATGCAGTTGCTCTCACCATTTACTTCTTCTATGTTCTTTCTCAACTGTATGTTATGCAAGACATGAATGAAAATAGATGAATATTGTACTAAAAGAATTAGAACATAATTTGTATATATGTAATACAGAATGTGTTTTCCATAGTGGCAAATATCTATAGCTCGGGTATAGGATGAGGGTGAAGGTTCGTTCTCCGAGCTTGAGGGTTAGTTTCTGAATGTTTCGTTACCAGGCTAGGTAACATCTTCAGTGGTGTTTAGTGGATGTCTGTGCCTGTGTCAGTGTTCTACTTATACCCTGCAGAGGAAACTCAGACACCTGGTCAATGACTCAATAAACTTCCTGGAACAATTTCTCCAATGCATCAAACACACCAAGATCAACAAGGAAGAAATTATGGTCTCCTTCTACGTCACCACCCTCTTCACCTTGATTGACATCAACCTGGCTAAACAAACCATACACCAGCTATTCACTGAATTCCATACCCACAAGAATGATGCCACTACAGAACACTCCATGTCCACAGGAGCTATCATGAAACTCCTGGATCTATGCCTCAACACATACTTTAAGCTCAATGGGAAAATGTACAAGCACGTACAAGGCATCCCGATGGGATCTCCCCATATCAGGCCTCATAGCAGAAGCAGTCATGCAGTGACTCGAATCCTTAGCTCTACCCACCATCCAACCAAAATTCTGGACACATTACATTGAGGACACCTTCGTCATCATTAAATGTTCCCAAACTGAAGAAACACACAACCTACTCAACAACATATTCCCTGGGATCAAATTTACACGTGAAGAGAAAACAAACAACAGACTCCCATTCATTGAGATCAATGTAAGGAGACTGGACAATGGAGAACTGGAAACCTGTGTCTATCGCAAACTTACACACACAGACCAGATCCTCAACTTCACAAGCAACCACTCCATCACACACAAATGAAGCTGTGTCCAGACCCTCTCCAGAAGGGCCAGGACACACTATAGCACCACAGCACTAAAATGGCTGCTTGACGTCTTTCTCCATAACGGCTATCCCAAAAACTTCATATTCCGACACACAGCACCCAAACCATCACATACCACACAGCCGGCTGCCACACAAAAACGAACCCTACCATACACAAAAGGGGTATCAGAAATGACAGCCAGAATCTCTAACCCCTAGGATTAGCGATGGCCTACAAACCCACAGCCACACTCTGCCAGGAAGTATATAGAATAAAAGACAAGACACAGAAAGATGAAAGAAGCAATGTCATCTACAAAATCAACTGTAACGATTACAACCACTTCTACGAGAGACAAACAACCTCAGTTAAAAACCAGGATCCACGAACACTGGCTAGCAGTCAAACGCCACAATCCCAAATCCTTAATTGCTATTCATACTGACACCAAACAACACCAGTTCAATTGGAGCAACACTAAAATCATTGGCCACGCTACCACCCACCACACTCGGGAGTTCATCGAAGCCTGGCACTCCACAAGCAATTCCATCAACAGACATATTGATCGACAACTAGCATATGAACCCCTCAGAATCCAAATCAATTGAGCAGCCATCTGGAGACAGCACCAACCCTCAAGCCTCCCCCCCCCAGAAGTTCACCTTCCAATGACCCTGAGCTGACATAATCTCCCCATCACAAGACCCATTACCAGCCTCCCACTGTGACTCACTCCTGACCCACTAATTCACACCCTCCAACGACCCTTATCTGAAGTATCTCTCTCTGATGACTCACACCTGGCCCATCAGGAGACCCTCACTTGACACTCCCACACCTGAAGCCCTTATATAAGTAGAACACTGACATCCACTAAACACCGCTGAAGATGTTACCTAGCCTGGTAATGAAACGTTCAGAAACCAACCTTCAAGCTTGGAGTACGAACCTTTACCCTCACAGAATGTGTTTATTCTGGTCTACATATAAATAATTACTACATTTTGGACATTGTGAATATTCTGCTTCTAAAACTGGATACTAGGGTTACACACAGAATAACAGAATAACAGAGTTGGACAGAACCTTGGAGGCAAGTGGTTGTCCAATCTCTTCTTAAAAACTTCCAGTGTTGGAGCATCCACAACTTCTGGAGGCAAGTTGTTCCGCTGATTAATTGTTTTAACTGTCAGGAAACTCCTACTTAGCTCTAGGTTGCTTCTCTCCTTGATTAGTTTCCATCCATTGCTTCTTCTCCTGCCTCCAGGTCCTCTGTAGGATAGGTTGACTGCCTCTTCTTTGTGGCAACTTCTTAGATATTGGAACACTGATATCATGTCAGCTCTAGTCCTTCTTTTAATTAAACTAGACATACCCAATTCAAAACACACAAGACAAAATGTGATTTGGAGCACCAGTGAGCATCCATGCAGTTCCCCAGCTCTGCCAAATATCATTGATAAGCACAACCAATGCTGTTTCAGTACTATATCTGAGCCTGGAACATGACTGAATGGGATCCAGATAATCAGTTTCCTCTAAGGCACTTTATAGTCCTCATCCCACCACCTCCCAGTTACCAATAGTTAATGTCGGTACCCCAATCAATACAACTCTGAAAATCTTTTTTCTTTCTTTCATCATTCCTTGTGTGTCATAAATATTTACACATTACTTCCTAATTTTAAAAAAAGAAGAGTAGATGTGCCCATGATCCGTGTAGGAAGCGTCCATTCAAATATTTGAAAGCAATATATAATATCATGCAGCAACAACCTGCTCAAATTTAATCACATTATAACTAATACACCTCTTGAGGAGGGGGAAAAAACATGTTTGCCCATTCTATTGTCAAAGAAAAATGAACTAACCAGCAAAGCAGTGAGTGAAAAAAAATAAATATGTGAATAAAGAAGAAATGAGATACGGAACAATCAGTAAAGGGGGAAGGGAGGAGGGAAAAAAACAGAAGCATAGGATATCTGTAATGGTTGGGTAAGTCACAGAAGGGGAGGAAAATCCAGAGAGAAACATTAGAAAGGGAGGAGAGATTTTAAGATAAGCAGAATATTAAGGTGACAGAGAAGGATGAAGAGAAGACTGGATAAGGGACTTGCAGTCAAAAGGGCAATTCATTTATATCACTTCTGTGAAGACACTGGTGCACAGGAGGAAACTAAGCACAGCCACTTAGCAAAAACTGGTAGATTTCTAAATGGAAATAAAAACTAGGTTTTAAGTGCACATGCTACCACAAGCATATATTTTTATTTCACATTATACAGCTTGTTTAGGTTCAAAGTAGGTGCAAAATACTACTACTATATTAGTTATGAATTCACATCATGTGTTAATCTGCAGTCTATTTGCTTTTTTTGTGACTAAGTAAGTTGTCTGAAGACAGACATGGTTAGTTTAACTTTGTATGGGCTCATCCAAAGGGTCATTTACTTCACAAGACATGTTTAATCAAAGTATGGCTTCTGCAATATACACACACGCATATACCAACTCTAAGGAAAGATCTAATGGACATCTTTTAGGAAATCACAGTAATTTTTATTATATATTATATCAGAGGCCCAGGTGTGGATGTACCCACTAGCAATAGTGAAGCAGTGGAAAGACAAGAAGCGCTTTTTAAAGGTTATTACCTTGGTTGTGGAGTATTGTCCCAACAGATCCTGTTAAATGTTTGGCACCAAGTTTAATTCAAGTATATAATTTATCTGACATTTTTTGTTGTTGATGTCATTCCATTAGATTTATTTAAATTAGTTTACCTTTATTTTATTTTCTAATTTTAATTAATATTAGTCACATTGAGAATATTTTTTAAAAAGTAAATAACATCACTCCAATGAACAATATTTTTTTTACTGCATCATGTTTATTTCCAAGCTGGAAACTATAAAGTCAATTATCATCTCTTGAGGACGAATAGATTTGACCCAGTCTCCACAAGTTGCTGACTTCTAACATATGCAGTGAAATAGTCATATGTAACCAATGTGGATATAATGTCTTCACTTTGAGTACAACTTATCCAAATCTCAACTTCTTTGGCATTTATAAGTCCTTGGCTCTGTTCACAAACAACCTTCTTAGGGGGAAGAGGGGCTAGCATGCCATGTGAACTCAAGTGTCAAATAAGAAACATCAGAGGGTTAATCTTCATTAACCCTTCATTCAATGAGTAATATCAACTATTGGTCTTTTCTGTTTCTAAGACAGGCACAATCCTAAAGAGGCCCTGAGAAAATAGGACTTTTCTAAGCTCTCTAATTTGGGCTTCTTTAAAAAAAAAATCTCTACTCTTAATACAAAAGAAGGGTGGGGGCAAGGCAGGAAAGGATGAGAATGGAAATACCACCTGCTCTAAAACTGTACGCACAATGGTGCCAATCTCAATTATGCCCTTTTGGAGAAGCTGAGATGATTGAAAAATGGCCTCTGAGCAATTAGAAGTTTGTGACTGTGTACTGCTGCACCACTGGAGCATGAGTAGAGAAGCTGACTAGTGGAATAAAAGATTTAGGCAGTAATGTCATCTGAACAAACCTTATTGCAGCCTCAATCCACAAAACATGTATGAGTTCTATAACTATTCAGTGCTACAATTTTCCTTTATTGTGTGCATGTGTGTGTTTAAGAATATACCAAAACAAACAACAACTCCCCAAAAGACAAAAATGTCACCCAATGTACAAATGCAAGAAATGTTCATCGTAATAATTTGATAGAAATGTTTATACTGGAATGTTACGTCATGTCCAATATTTTCTTTTTTAACTGTATTATAAATAAAAAACTTTTTTTTTTAAAAAAAGAAAGAAATGTTCATTGTATTGCACTTGGGTCAGAAGCATCACTTCTGGATTGAAAGGATTAGCTGGTGACATCACCGTTGGCTGGGGGATGCCCAGGGACACAAAAGAGGATTCCTTTCATGTCCCAAGAGGAGCTGGAGGGAAGGACAGGAACTCACCCTGTCCCATGGCAGCACTTGAGTCTTGAACATGGGCTGCTAACCTCCAACCCAGTGTCCTAACCACATGAGCCACCGTGCTCCAAGAAATGTTCATAAGATGTTGCTTTACTGGAGATAAACATGCCTTAAGCTTGGAAAGCATGATCTTCTTTGAAGTTGAATACTACGCCATCCTTTCTGATTGCAGTCTGTCCTCTGGAGCTGCCTATCAGCAAGATTTGATAAGAGAAAGTGGGCACGATAAATGCGGAATGCTGCTGATTATTTACAAGTATTCTATTCATCATTTAGCAGATATGAGATTCTATTTTAAATAGTACTAGTTCATTTGTGTAATAAAAAGAAATCTTAGGTTTAATTCTTTTATATGTGATCAAATTAAGAAAGACTATTGAAAGTCCATTCTTGGCAAGGTTTCACTACTTCCTTGCTATATGCAGAATTATTATGAACAATTTTCTTTATAAAAATGTAAATATTACAGTATTCCCAGCACTTTTAATGTGTACAGCCAGCAATTAAATATCCTGCCTGCATTGAGTTTTCCAAATTTCTATTTCTTGCTAGCCAATCTTCGGCATGCGACTCTCTCCTCTACCTCCACCCTACCCCACCACAAATATCGCTTCATCATTATGCATTTTACCTGCATGATATTTACCTTACCTCCTCTTTCCAGTGACTCACAAAATACTTGTGAGCTCTAAAAAAATTACAGACAAATGTTATTGACACAACTATTGTCACAAAAAACCCGGTAAGGTTGACCTGCAATATATATTTTTTTCTTTTCTTAAAGCTTATATTTTTACCACAAAAAAAAAAATTCTACCACTATTAACACCTCTAAAACTGATCACCAAACAAAAAGCTTAGCTCTTCTGTCCAATTTGATGTCTTTTTCATGCTGCCTTAGTGATGGCCAAATAATTGGTTGTTCACTTGGTGTCCTTGTCTCCCTCGACAGTTCCACAGATGCCCTGAACAATGCTCCAAAGACTGCTTTCGGTAGGGGCAAATCCTCATTAATCATTCTTGGCTGACAGTACAAGGGAGCACCTACATCTGGTGCAGAAACCAAGCAAGGGCTTCTGGGAACATGTATTTTACAAGGGAATGGGAGGTGGGGGAGAGAGAGAGAGAGAGACCTCCCCCAACCAATTCAAGTTGTGGGAGTCAATGTCTAATAACCATTTAAAAATTCAGCTCCCTCCCTCTCCCTGCAGCCAAATTTCATCCTCTCCCCCAAGTCCTCTCTGGGTTTTCCTTTCATTAAGCATTTAAAATTAGACCTGTGGCTTCTGTCAAAACTGAAGTGCCAACATACCCTAAGCAAGTACATCAGCAAATGAGCAGTGCAGCGTGTTATGATAAATGGCTGCTAAATCCTTTACGCTGAGATCAAGCAATGATAGCATTAAATACTGATGAAGTGTCACATAATTTTCACTGGGAGGAGATGGGCTCTTTGCGCTTCGTCTCTTAAAGAGTTTATAAATATTTCCTTCAGCAATGTATTATTTCATAAACAGCGTGTGCTTCTTCTCCTTCCGCATGTGCCGTAGTGTAGTTCTGTCCACTATATAAAAACTGGGAGGGAGAGGCAGGGAATACTTAACACATGCTGTGCAAATCTGCCATCCTTTGCAAACTTCAGTGGTGCCAAAGATACTGTGTATTATGCAGTAAAAAAAAAAGGAAAAGAAAGAAAATCCTCAGCATTTAAACAATTGGTGTGACTTTTTCCTGGGCTGTTTAATTTGGTCAAGGGGTCCCTCCACACTTATCTCTGAAGGCTCCAGAGCTGGACTTTTTTCTGATCTTAGGCACATGGCTCACATTTTCCCAGATGGCAGCAAAATGCTTGTCATACGGAGAGATTGGCTTAATAAGGCACGAAGCAGCCTGCTGGTGCCTCTCAATAAGCACAAATGGATCTTTAGGTTGCCTTCCAAATGTATTTCCATTTCGCCAAAGCATGTCCGCTTCGCCAAAGGCGATAAACTATGTAAGGACTTGAAATATTATATGTCTAACAATATGTGCAAAGAAGAAAAAGTGGGCTATCGAAACTGTATGTGTAACTTGTTCGCGGTGAGGAGATCAGCTTATAAACAAGCTGTCACTAGTTACTAGTTAAATAATAGGAGGGAAACTATGTTTGACCTTTCTTATTCATGATTGTATAAAACACTCTTGTTTCAATAGAGCAAGATACCTCTTGGACTTTCAATTAATTAAGCAAATTTGTGCACTTGACATGGTCATCCTACACCATATCTGGAAATAAATGGGGTGGATGAGAAATAAAGTGATCTATATCATTATGTTAGCAGATATCTGAGGATCAAAGTTAGCATGAAGAGAGAAAGATGGGAAATGTCCTTCCAGCTTACTGCTTGATCGCTCTAATTATTTGAAGGAAAATTTCTTTTCATATACAGAGCCCTTTTTACAATAACCTTGCAGGCAATGTAGGCTAGGCCTGAAATACCCTATCCGCCAATTGATACCCTGTATCAGCATAGGCAATTGTTAAGGATTTGGGCAATTGTAGATCAAAACATCTGGAAAACATTAGACTGACGAACTCTGCTATTAGCAATTCTGAGAAAGCATGCACGGAAATTAATATCAAAATCATTACACGTTTCTTCAGAGAAAACACTTGAGGGGCAAGTTTAATATGCATAATATCTTCATTTCTTTGAAAGGAATGGACATGAGAGATATAAATAATATTTCTCCCTGATTTTGATCGCCTTGTATTTCCCACTCCACTGCTATAAATGTAGAGATAGGTTCCTGTCCCGAACTGCTAAGAGTGAATGGCATTTACAAAAATGGATCCCCTACTGCTCAAGCCTCTTCCCAAATTATCACTGAAAGGGGTAAATAATTCATGGGATTAGATAATCTAAAAACTGACCCCACACGAAATGTATATCTACACACTCATCTTTAAAGAGAAGTTTCATTTGACTCAGTTTTTGACTCTTGGCAACTGCCCTGACAAGTCCCTGCCATTTTCCTGATATGGGGTTTTTTTGGGGTGGGAGGAGTAGTTTGCCATTGTCTCTTTTGTAGGACTGAGAGAAAGTGACTGGTCCAAGGTCACTTAGCTGGCTTTGTGCTTAAGGTGGTTCTAGAAGTCCTTGTTGCCTGGTTTCCAGCCTGGTTCCCTTAACTATTACACCAAACTGTCTCATAAAGAGAGTTGGGAAGCATCAAACCTATACATTGATATTGCTCAAAACTGCAGTTCGGAACAGGATGGTTTTGCTTGCACAACCAGGGTGATATTCATCTATATCAGGGGTAGTCAACCTTGGCTCTTTTATGACTCGTGGACTTCAACTCCCATAATTCCTGAGCCAGCACAGCTGGCTCAGGAATTATGGGAGTTGAAGTCCACGAGTCATAAAAGAGCCAAGGTTGACTAACCCTGATCTATATGGTCATAAAGAGCTGCCTTCAAAGATGTCAGAGCGATGGACCACCATGACAAATAGGACTTAACTGATAGTAGGCTTACATCATTCTGGTGCTTGACAGACAAGATATTCTTCTCTCCCGTTAATCCTACTCTTTCCCTCATATTTTTTTCAAGAGTGTATCTTGTCATTATTGGTGCAATTCACAAACCAAGGAACTCACCAGCCAGAAATTCTAACAGCTGGAACAAAAGTAAATCAATTTGAACCAATTGCAGCAGCTATGACTTCTCCTTTATGAACTAATCTTTTATTTACATTTCTTTAAAAAGATACACAATAACAGCAAAACAGGTGTTCACATTAGATCATATTCAGCCTTTTTCCCCCTCCTCACGTGAATGTTTTCGTTTTCGAATGTTTTACTCATTTTCGAAATATGTTTTAGTTATTGCTGCTTTTGTCAAATGTTATATGAATCTATTTGCACTAAACCCTTTTTAAAAACTGCCAAAGATTTGAAGCCTATTTGAGGGCAGAATAATTTGCATTGTCCTTAGCTGCATTCTCGATAAACCATTATCTTTTCAGTTTGTGTTTGGTTTGGTAACTATTCAACAGTTATTATAGCACTGAGATGATCAAGACAGCATATCTATTTCATACTAGCAACATTAAACACATTTTAAATTTCTATAAATATTAATCGGCAGATAAATATTTCTAGGCACAGGCCTAAGTTCATTTAAACAACATTTTATTATAAAAAATCTTAACCTGAGTGATGGATACCTGCTTTCAAGTTATAAATTAAAAGGTAGCATTCACTTTAGCTACACGGCAGCAATCTTAAACAGATTTGAGTTAAAATAAATAAAGGTAGTTAATATGACTCTGTTTTTTTTAAAAAAAACACTTTCTCAGTTCTCTGAGCACTATATTGGTGTTCATTTTTATTCTCAGTGCTTAGGTCTTCACATCAAATGTTAAGGTTTGCTAGACAGAGTTGACTGAATAGTCTTTATATATTGGTTCGCTGTTGCAAGAACAAGCAATAAATTGATTTATTTATTTTCATTTGAGTTAACTGCTTTAGCTATATGGAGCTGGAGCCAAACTTAGTCATCCTTAGCTTCAGTCTATTCCTTTGTATGTAAGTGTATGTGTATGTGTTATGTGTGTTTATTTGTGAGGATGGATGTAAAATCAAAACCTTTCCATTAAATTAAATGTCCAGTGAATGACAGAATAGATCTGATTCTAAGACAGCAGTCCATCTAGTCCTCTTTTAACTCTTGGAAGGCTAAAAAGAGAAATTTTCATTTGATATTATCAAACTGACACATCAGCTTTAACATACTAATAAATAAATAGGTGGCCTTCCTGGTGAAAAAGCAACAGACAGATTGAATTAAATTAAGAATAAATTGGATTCATTGGAAACAAAAATACTAATCACAACGAAACACAACAAATTAAACAGCGTATTATGGGGATATACAGCTGTGATAAAAATTAGTCCCAACAGCATTTAGGGGATAGCTACACCATTTTGAATCCTTTCTATCACTTCTGTCTACTAAATAAAACAGAGGGTTCCTTGATGCTCTCGAATTGTCCTTTTCAGCATTGATTAGGCCAGCGGTTCTCAAACTTTTCTTCACCATGGATCCCCTTTAAATACCTTTTGTGGCGACAGACCATGGTCACGGACCCCTAAGACTTAACTCAAGATTTTAATTGTAACATTTCTTCAAGCCTTCGTGGACCCCCTGGTGATGACAACGCAGCCCCTCAAATGGTCCATGGCCCACAGGTTGAGAACCACTGAACTAGGCTAATGGGAATTGTTTAAAAAAATCTGAATGGTCACAGTTTCTAGAGCCCTGAAGAAAAGTAGGCACTTGTAGGAGAAAAAAAAACTTTAACTGTGGAAGAGAAGGGAGCTTTGGAGGCTTTTCCATGTCTACCCTAGATCAGAGACAGTCCAATCACATTCGTGCTAGTACCCATAACTTTATTTAAAGGATTGGATCATTAAAGTTATTAGCATGTTGGAAAGGTTGGAAAGTTAATTTCCCCTGTGCCTTTGTCATACATTCCCTGTTAGAAAAGAAATAATATAATGGAAATACAATTAACAATTTAGAACACCCGTTTCTGCAATATTTTGAATAACTTTTTAACATTTAATTTTTTTTTCAGAATCTGAAAGCAGAAAAAAGATCTATGGGGGGGGAGAGAAATCTAAGCCTCTTCAGACACTGTAAGACATGGGTGTCAAACTCGCGATGTCACGTGACGTGTCGTGACATATTGTGACTTTTTTCCCATTGCCAGCAATGGGGTGGGTGCGGTTTTGGCATGACGTATTTGGCCCATGGGCTGGCAGTTTGACCCCCCTGCCTAAGAGCTTCATACAACACTAATATCATTTCTAACATTTTTATCCTTTTAACAATAATTACAATTCCTAGCCTAATTTATTTAGTCCCTTTATGATAGAACTTGAGACCCTATTGGATAGGAGAGAAGTAATGAAATACATTCCTTTGTATCCAGAACAACCCATGTGGATTACTTCTTAGCCAGTCACTTGATTTCATCCTATTAAAAATAAGTTTCAAAAAATGCAATGGGAACCAGAAACACTGAAAAACATGAAGTCGCTTTCCTCTAAAAGACAAATAGATATTTCTTCCTAACTTGTGATACCGTAACTACACTTTTCTCACTATTTCCAACTTTGCCATTCCAACCAAAGAAGCTCATCTCGCTCCTTTATCCTATAAACAGTGAATTCGACCATAAAACTCATCAACTTCCCTTTAACAGTGAACGAGCATAAATTTGAATAACCATCTTATCAAGTGGTTGTCTGTGAAACTGAATTGATATTATTTAGTCACTAACTGAATTGTATTCTCTCCGCTATAACTTGTCTATGAAAGCAATGCCATGTCTTCTTTGCCTTTCATGTCCTGAATAGTGAACACTATGATTTTCTGACCTAAAGTATCCAATTCCATTCTTTCTCTGTTTGCTGATGTGTAAAATGTATGGTCAATTCATTTCACTTTTTATTGTGTTAAACTTTCCATTGTTCATGCTGCTTATGTTCCATGTTGCATCTTAATTCTGATGGACACTAATCAAGGAAAAGAGCAACCTAGAACTAAGGAGAAATTTCGTAACAGTGAGAACAATTAACCACGCCTTGCTTTCAGAAGTTGTGGGTGCCCCATCTATGGAGGCTTTTAAGAAAAGACTGAACAGCCATTTGTCTGAAATGGTAGGGTCTCCTGCTCAAGCAGGGGGTTGGACTAGAAGACCTCCCAGATCCTTTCCAACTCTGTTATTCTATGTTCTATGTTTTTAGTTTTTGATTTTCTTTTCCTGCAACATGGCAACATCAGCAACCAGACAGTCTGGCCACATCATAAATACCATCAATACTCCAAAGTATCTTCAGCTGTATCTTACTATCACACTAAGTGCCTTTCAATTTTTATGGGCCTATCATTTGACACTATAACAATAGCTTCATGTCCAGGTAAGAGTTATTGTAAAATATCTTTATCTCCACAAAACCAGGAACATAAAATATATGCAAAAACTGAAAATGAATAAAGAAAGGAGAAATACTTTCATATTAGCAAGGGGGAAAAAAACAGCAGCTTTAAAGCCTGATGTTATATGAACACAGTGGGCTGAAGTGGGAAATTGCACAGAAAACAATAGAAAAGTGAGAGAATATCCATAGCAAGAAAAAAAAAGCAACACAAATTTGAAAGATGAAAAGGACTGCAATCCTATATATCTATGAGTAGACCCTGCTGAACTCAGTAGCTCACATACTGTGTGCAATGTGTGCTACAGATGCTGTTTTATGAACTAGCACAAATATTCAATCTAATCTAATAAAATAAATCAACTACCTCTGAGATTCCTATTATATGTCTCCATCACCTAAAAGATATGAATACATCTACATGGAAATACGGTAAGCAATTTAGAAACGAAACTGGTGACACCATTATTGTACTGCTTAGAAGCCCTGAAGACATTGCAGTGGGGTATAATTTCATTCATAAAAGCCCTGAAAGACCATGCCATGAAGAGAAAATAGTGTGACAGAGTTTTTATAACATTAATACAAATACCAATATTAAAAACACCCAAGTGCATTTTTTTTTCAAACATACTAACTAGCAACTAATATACTACAGAGAGCACTGAAAGGGTGAGCAAGCAAAAGGAATTGTAAGGGAGGACTCTGCCTAAGCAGGATCAAATTGCACACACAGGAGGCAATAGGATCTGAAAGTAAAAAGCCAATTAGTAAATTAAACAGTAAGAATTGAGTCTCTGAAATGGGAAAGGGGGTGATAATATAGGCAGCTTGGAAGAAAATTAGAATTAAGAAGTGATAACAATATTCAGCTGAGAGGAAATGCTGTCAAAGAATTGAATGAGAAAGCTGGTAAAAACAATGGAACCAAAATGTGTCATTTAATCAGGGACGGTGGTGCTAAGAGCCTGGATCCGGAAGGTAAGAGGAGGTTTTAAATTCCAAATGTTCTCAGATTATTGTTGGGAGGCAGGATCAGGATTGTATATGATTAAATGAGTAACAGTAGAAATCCAGATTCCATGTGTAATATTTTTACCAGGTAAAGTGGTCCCCTATCCAGTTGTGTACAACTCTAGGGGGTGGTGCTCATCTCTGTTTTTTAGCTGAGGGAGCCAGTGTTGTCCAGAGATGCTCCCGGGATCATGTGGCCAGCATGACATCCCCCCGCAGTGCAGAGCGTGTGGCGAAATACGGAACAGTGTTACCTTCCCACCAAAGAGATACCTATTTATTTGCATTTGCATACTTTCAAACTACTAGGGGGGCAGGAGCTGGGGTAGTGCTTAGGTCTCAAACCCAGGTTGTCATCTTTCCAGCTGACAAGTTCAGCTTCTTAACTGCTGGGCCATTGCATCAATATTTTTACTAAGATCAAGCAAATCAGCGTGGAAGAATCTCCAATTTCTCACATTTATGGCAGCCTTCCCCCTGGTATCATAAAGGATGCTGTAGAACTTCAAATATTTCACAAATTTCTTCTGGGTTCCTTGGTCTTGATGAAAATCCAACCCAGTCATGAATGCGGGTGCACGTGAGTCTCATAGACACATGCATGCACACAGACACAACAAATGATCAAAAGATATTTCTCCTTATAGAATAGGTTATAGAATTTATTTTTCATAAGAGAGACATTAAGTCTAGCTGCATATGGGCCCCTATATAACCTTGCCTTTCCAGCTGAGATCATGTTTTGGATAGAGCTCAGACTGAATGTCTGCAGGATACAGTCAAAAAAACCCAAGATGTAACTGTGATAATACAATCAAAGCTCTGCATGTTTTAGGTGCATCACACAGGCAACACATGTGAAATACTGGGGGAGGGGAGGCGTAGAGATCAAATTAGCCACTATCTTGATGTTTTTTTTACCATGCTGTAGAGTTACTTCTGGAGCATAAAGAGTCCCTTATAATCCAAAGAACTGAATTTGTGATGTTTTTTTCTACATATTCCCATTTCAATCAGCAATCAGCAAAATCCTCCACTTTTTAGTTGCAGTTCTCATCAATTGGTTCCAGTGTTGGGTTCAATTATTGCACTATGCCCCAACCATAGTTTGTTGAACTATAAACTGGACTCACGCATTATATTAATCTATAAACCATAAATTACAAAGAACTAAAACTGGGGTGAATAAAATGCCTTGCCAAAGCCTAGCAATTTAATTCAGAGGGGTTTAATGTAGCTGCATCCTCCACAAGTCTTGTCCCCCCCCTTAGGGAAAATACTGCTAATCTTGTGAAAAATGGCACCAAGGATTGAGCATCTCATCCATACACATAACTGCAAAGAAGAGGTTAATGTTGAAACTCATTTTCTACAAATACATCAGAAGTGAAACATGTTTGGCATCCAAGCCAACCCACAAAGAACTACTACATGCAGAAAGTTACACCCCTGCCAAACCACATATTCAGACTAAAAAAAAATTATTAAGAATTGTAAAAAAAAACCACCCTTTCTTATTCTATGATAGTCAAAAACCAGAAGTCTGGTAGCACCTTTTCTAGCTAACAAATTATGGATTTGTGTGTGCGTGCATTCCTTCTCTTTCATGCACATGCTCAGTCAACAAATTATCACTACCTATATTTTGGTTTGGAGAAGATGGATAGATTATATTGAGAATAAATATGGAACTAAAAAGTTTCATTTGGTTTTTGAGTAAACTTTAGATTGTTAATGAAGTCTATTTCTTTTTAATTAGCAACAATAATGTTTAATATGTTTGTTTAGAAGAGAGCTAAAGGATGTTATAGAATTGTTAATTTAATAGTGACATAATCTAAGACAGAGTATATTTATTGTATTGTTAACCCTGTGATTGGTTCTGGGAAGTCGGGGGGGAGGGAGGGGGGAAGGGTGGGTTTTGGGGAGGAGGGGAGTTATATTGTAAAACTTTTAAAAATTTTCAATAAAAACAAAAAACAAAAAAAACAAATTATCACTACCAACATATATAAATACACACACACACACAAACACATTTAGAATAAACTTGTCATATCTTACTTGAAATAGCACTTTATATTGCACTGGTGAATAGTCTGGGCTATTTCTCTGTCACTTCTTTCTTTTGATGGCCATTTCTGAAATGATCTGTTTTAAGTCTTGGTTTAGCTTTTGCTTCCTTTATAGTGTAATTCTCTGGATGTAGGCTTGTTTTTTACTCGTGAATTCAACATTCCACCATTCCTTTTTTTTTCTCCCCTTGCCTGTGACAAAAAACTTACTTTTCAGCTCTAGTTAACTTTACTCCAGAAGATGATTTAGCATAGTCTAGAGGGAAATAGAATACTCCAGTCCTAGAATGAAAATATGTGTATAACACTCTATTCAAACACTTTGAAAATGGGTGTCACTGATATCTAATATTAGCAACAGAACATATGCTAGAGATACTATTATGGTTGGTCACACCATAACAATCAAGCAGAAGCCAGAAGTCCACCTGCTGAGTGCTTCTCAAGAACCTGGAATAGGCTGCTCTTCTCCTTGAAGTCCAGATACATCTCAAAAGCCACTTCGTTGGAAGCCTTTGAATTTTCTCCCTCTTCAAACTGACATTACTTAACATTGGTGTTAGGTAATATCAAATTGCCAACATCTTTTCAGCTTTATATCTACTCCCTCCCCCAATTATTTTGACTTCATACTTCAAGTGATTTTCACTTCATTCTAAACACAGATCTCAACACCAGCATAAAGAATAATTACAAGATAGGCCAAGAAGAAATGTCTATATTAATCAATACTCAAGTTGTATCTTGCTGTCAATGCAATCATTTATGCTTTGCTATGCTAGTATTAGAGAAAACCCCTGAAAATCCAATGGCCAGCCAAGAAAACAAAAAAATGGATTATCAATCAAATCGACCCAAATTTTTCAACTGAAGCACAAATGATATCACACAAATTGTCCTAATTTTGGACACATTATGCAAAGACCTAGCTCTTCTGGGAAAGGTGGGAGGAAAGAGATGAAGAGGATGACCACTAGCAAAGTAGATAAACTTAGTTACCATGGCAATGGATGCAGCATTGGAAGAAGGACCACATTAAGGCAGATCATCATGGAGAAAATCTATCTATATCAGGGGTGTCAAACTGCAGGTCTGCGGGCCGGATACGTCACGCAGAAACCGCCCCCACCCCATTGCCGGCCATGGTAAAACTGTCCCGATACGTTGCACAACATCACATGACGTTGCGAGTTTAACATGTCTGATCTACATGGTTGCTAAGAGTTAACACTGACCTGATGACCTGTAATAAATCTATAGTCTGCAGTTTAAGAAGTACAGGTAGTCCTCAACTTACAACACTTACACTTTGTCTAGTGACCATTCAAAGTCACAACAACACTGAAAAAAGGGACTTAACACTATTTTTCACACTTATGACCATTGCAGCATCCCCATGGTCATGTGATTTACATTCGGATGCTCGGCAACTGGTTCATATTAATGACATTTATTGTGTCCCAAGATCATGTGATCCCCTTTTGCGACCTTCTGACAAGCGAAGACAATGGGGAAGCCAGATTCACTTAACAACCGTGTTACGTACTTAACAAGTGCAGTGATTCACTTAACAACTGTGGCAAGAAAGGTCGTAAAATGGAACAAAACTCACTTAACAAACTTCTCACTTGGCACTTTTGGGCTCAGTTGTGGTCATAAGTTGAGGACTACCTGTATTTAATCTTAAGACTATATGAAAAACTAAGATTAGCAAACAAGTGGACTAAATTCACTGGGAGACAAAACTGTCAAGCACACTAAGAGTTTGGACTTTAAAACAACATAAATACAGATAGCCCTCAACTTACAACTATTCGTTTAGTGAACATCTGAAATTACAATGGCACTAAAAAAAAAAGTGACATATGACTGTTTTTCACACTTAACAATATTGCAGCATCCCCGTGGTCATGTGATTAAAATTCGGCCACTTGGCAACTTTTACGACAGTTGAAGTTTCCCAGGGTCACGAAGATTACCTTTTGTGACCTTCTGACAAACAAAGTCAATGGAGAAGACAAATTCACTGAACAACAGTGTTACTAATTTAACCCTGCAGTGATTCACATAGCAACTATGGCGAGAAAGGTTGTAACATGGGACAAAACTCACTTAACAACTGTCTCGCTCACCGACAGAAATTTTGGGCTCAATTGTGATTTGATTAGATAATCTTTATTGTCATTTTTTTTCCTGTGGGCACATCGGCACACATTAAAAATGAAATTTAGTTGCTTGCTCTCAAAGTATACACATACATAAGTCAAGGACCACCTGTATCGCCTAGAATCAAAAGCGACATCAAAGGTTCAGTGATGGGATATCTCACATTACCTGACAGGAGAGTTGCATGGCCATTATCACAATTATTCCAAATCTGGCTGCCATGTTTGTCTTGAGATTTCATGTAGGGACAAGTTCCATGGCAACCCAACACTACTTTGATTGCATTCCATTAATTTATATTGCCTTCAGAAAAAAGGCAGGAGATTTATCAGTGAAATCTCGCCAAAGTAGGTGATGGGACAAAATGATGGGATGGATTATTTCTTAAACTTCTTTAGTTCATTTTATTGCAGTGTATATTCATTCTATTCAAGGTACCAGAAAGGCAATCTCAGGAGCAAAAATGGAGCAGGATACAAGGTAGGATCTTTTCACAGTTACAAGAGATGCCAACATTAGTCTGAGAGAATCTCAGACTTAAAGCTTTGTCTGGAATAATAATAATAATAATAATAATAATAATAATAATAATAATAATAATAATAATAATAATAATAATAATAATAATAATAATAATAATAAAGTTGGAAGGGACCTTGGAGGTCATCTAGTCCAACCCCCTGCTCAGGAAGGAAACCCTATACCATTTCAGACAAATGGCTGTCCAGTCTCTTCTTAAAAACTTCTGGAGGCAGGTTGTTCCACTGGTTAATTGTTCTAACTGTCAGGAAGTTTCTCCTTAGTTCTAGGTTGCTTCTCTCCTTGATCAGTTTCCACCCATTGCTTCTCGTCCTGCCTTCAGGCGCTTTGGAAAATAGCTTGAGTCCCTCTTCTTTGTGGCAGCCCCTGAGATATTGGAACACTGCTATCATGTCCCCCCTCGTCCTTCTCTTTGTTAAACTAGACATACCCAGTTCCAGCAACCGATCCTCATATGTTTTAGCCTCCAGTCCCCTAATCATCTTTGTTGCCTTGAATGACGATAAGGAAAAGTGAAAGTAGGAAAGAGTGATGGAGTGAAAAACCTCAAATTTGTTTCCATGGCCAGAGAAGGAAAATCAAACAAACCAACCCGATGGTGACAAGCACAACCACAAAAACCCCATTCTGTACTTCACTGGTCCTTAAGGCTCCCACGTGCAACATCCTCAATTTTCATTGTAATCTGGTGGCTCTTTATGTGTGACTTATATGAAAAGAGCCACATTGATTGAAGCAGGTTTAACTCAGTAAAAAACCTATTCTGCTGAGATTGTCTGAGCTAGGTGATTTTATCAAGTTCTCTTTTGGTTCCATTTTCTCTCTCATCCCCATCCCCAAGGGAGGCGGCAGCCCAGCTTGCTGAGCAAATTGCCCTAAATTGAGTTCTTTCTCTGCCACAGACCAGCCTTGAAAACTTTATGCATTCTTTCCCTCCTTTTTTCTCCCTGAACACCCTCCACCACCACCACCCATTCCTTTTCCAATTAAAACGGAGAAGTTTGCACCGATACCTGCTCCAATTAAATGAATACTGCATTACCAGCCACACACTCCAGTTCGCTGGTTACCCTCCCTTCATTAATTTTGCTCCTCTGAGGTTTCCTGGCTAGCTGCCAAGGACTTATGGCACACATTCAAAAATCTTGTACACTTGATCCCCTCAAAAATCATTCTTGGATTTAAGCAGCCGAGTCCACAGACCCATGAGGAGAAACACGAGGAGGTGGTTCTGTAAGGAAGAGACCAAATGAAAGAATAAAGAAAAGTATTGAGGGGAAAGAAAGGTTAAAAAGCTCCCACAACAAAAAGCAAAGTTAACAGAGGTTAAACTTCTGGGCTAATTGGTTTTGCTTCCTTTGATCCGAAGGGGTACAGTATTGTGTGCACCTGAAAGGTTTTCTGCCTGAAAGAGTTGCTGCTTTAGTTAGCAGCCTCCTCATGCCCACAGGAAATGCATCATCTTCTTAACACCTCAGGCAAATTGGCTATCAAATTACACCGCAGCCAAGAAAAACCCAAGAAATCAGAGTCTTGAGCAGCTGCGCTAAACTCTCTCACATGCATATCAAGAAAGAGCGAGAGATTCCCATCTAATTTTCCAACACAGCATAGCAGAGCATCAGCTCTTCTCATCTGACACTGGGAATAGCTAATACCGTGTCGAGCTGTCAGGAACGATAGCCATATTGTCAAGCCTGAAATAGCAGAGAAAAGGCACCATAGCCTTGGCGTTACCATTTCAAACAACAGGAAGAAGAAGAAGGCGGTGTGGGTAGAGGCACTTCCTGTCATAGAATAGTTAAATTTTCCATATTTATCAAGCAAAGATTTGTTGAACAGATACAACTAGGCATGTCTGTAGGCAGCCTCTTCTAGTCTGCAATAGCATGATGTTAACAGCAGAGGTAATGTGCGTGACGGCAGGCCAAGGTAGGCATCTAAGAGAAGTTTTTGCACGTGGATTTGGGACTCAATTATTTTTCTCTTTTCACTCTGTCTGAGAAGAAGAATTTCGTGGCTGGTTTCAGTGAAGCTACATGGGAAAAGAGTAGGCAAAGGTGTCTTTGCAGTGTTTTCTGGTGGAGTGGTAAACAAAGGTACATTGCTTTAAGGACACATCCAAATGATTAGCCATTCCATCACCCAACTCTCTTCAAACCACGATTAAAAATCAGCAAAGATTATATGGATTGTGCAGACAATTTCAGCATAGCAGAGTGTTAAAATGGACATGTATATTTGTTTAAGTGTCTACAGTACTCATACAGAATTGAATCAATAGGAAGGTATCCTGTCTAGCCATGAGCACAGAGTTGTCTCAGCCAGTCGGTGATTGCTTCCTGGTCTGTAAGCAGTGGTGGGATTCAGCTGGTTTGCACCACTTTGGCAGAACCAGTAGCTAATTTTTTTGTTGCCCAGGCCCAGAATGGACTTCCGGAAGCGGCATCCACACAGAAAACCAGTTGTTCACATATCTGAATCCCACCACTGTCTGTAAGTCATGTAATTTATTTATTATTAAACATATATAATACTTGACTCTCAGTGACTATGGGCAGAGTGCTTCATCCTGTACCCTCAGTTTTCTGCTGAAAAATAAATTCTTTTCCCCTCTATAAAGAGAGAAAAAATCAGGGTTGGGTGCTATGTTTTGGCTCCTTTACTCTGTCCTGATGTTCAGTCATCATAGCAGGATATGAGGAGTTGAGAGGCATGTTGACCCAGGCTTCTTCTACAGTCACCACCTGCAGCAAAATTTGTTGCCTCTACAGCACTATTTGCCAAGTTTCCCCACTTGATTTAAAAACAAAACAAAACAAAGACTTGGGAGTGCAGGAGGAGGGAGCCAGGAGCTGGTGCACTTAATAAGCACCAGGCAACAGAATCATATCTGGACCCGTTCCAGTCGGGCTTCAGGCCGGGTTACAGCACGGAAACGGCATTGGTCACGCTGGTAAATGATCTCTGGAGGGCCCGGGACAGGGGTCACTCCTCTGTCCTTGTTCTTTTGGACCTCTCAGCGGCTTTTGATACCGTGGACCACGGTATCATGCTGCAACGTTTGGGTGAGTTAGGAGTGGGAGGCACTGTTATGCGGTGGTTCTCCTCCTTCCTCACCGACCGCACGCAGTCTGTATTGGCAGGGGGACAGAGGTCGACCCCAAGGCCCCTAACTTGTGGGGTCCCACAGGGGTCGGTCCTCTCTCCCCTTTTGTTCAATATTTATGTGAAGCCGCTGGGGGAGATCATTCGTGGCTTTGGGGTGGATTTCCACCAGTACGCTGATGATACTCAGCTGTACATTTCCACCCCAGGCCACCCCAACGATGCCCTTGACGTGATGGCCCGGTGTCTGGAGGCCGTAAGGGTCTGGATGGGGAGGAACAGACTCAGGCTCAACCCTTCCAAGACCGAGTGGCTGTGGCTGCCGGCGCCTCGGCATAGTCAGCTGACTCCATCGCTGACGATA
>NW_015386642.1:18200-51712 GCF_001527695.2 Protobothrops mucrosquamatus | reverse complement strand
TTCTCGGTGGGAGCTCCCACCCTCTGGAACGAACTACCCCCAGAGATCCGGGTGATCCCGGATCTCCCCTCCTTCCGCCGCGCCCTTAAGACATGGCTCTTCCAACAAGCAGGACTGGCCTAAGGGGAAATTTTTAGAGGGGTTTTAAAAGCAATTTTAATAATTAATAAGGCCAAATATTTAATATTTTATTTTAACTGTTTTAATGATAGTTTTGGGGGTATTTCTGTAGTTGTTTTTATCAGGCTGTCAGCCACCCTGAGTCCGCAAGGAGAAGGGCGGGGTATAAATCCAATAAATAAATAAATAAATAAATAAATATGTTAAGAGCAGTGGATCAACTCACTCTGTGGTCAGATCTACAGCTCCATCTGGAAGACCTCAGTGTAGTTTGTCTAATTCATCCTGAAGACCTCCTCCTTAAATCAGCAGTTTACAGTGGGAAGTACTAATGCAGCTGAATCTGCAACGAAAACTGCATTTGCCAAAAGATCATCAAGCAGGGGACTTGCAAACACTGAGAAAAGAAAAAAAAAGTGATGATTGGAAGACAGCAAGGATTGTTAAAAATAGGTCATGACAGACTAATTTTATTCTTTTTTTTTTTTTTTGAGAAAATGACCTGATTAGTAGCTACAAGAATACTATGGATGTAGCATACCTACATTTCATAAGACAAGCTGAGCACAACCACCTCCTTGATATCATGGAACAATGTGGGATGGATTGTCCCACTACCAGGTGGATTGGCACTTGGATGTATCAAATGTGGGGTCCTTAATGCACCTTAATGCTCAACTTGTCTACCTGTGGAGAAGTATGCAGTGGAGTACCTCAGGGTTCTGTCCTGGGCTCAGTACTCTCCAACATTTTTATAGATGATTTAGGTGAGGGCTAGAAGTCATGCTTAGCAAATTTACACATGACATAAATCTGACTCAGGTTCAAAAGCATCTTAACAGTTTTGAATATTGGGTCTTTTCCCAAAAAAAATGCAGTTCAATGGCAAGAAATATAGGACTCTGAACTTAGGAAAAATCAGATGTACTAAATAAGTAGTATCTGACTTAATAGTAGTGCTTATGAGAAGGATCTTGGGTATCCTGGTAGACTACAGCTTACTCATGATCCAAAAGAGGGCTAAAGCTGTCAAAATTAGCTGGTCACTTAGGCACACACATACACAAACCGTACATTTGCACATCCTCACACACTCTCTACCATCTGGCAGCAGCCACTCCAAGCCCACTGCACTTGCACCAGCCACTGCACACATCCTTGCTTCTTCTCCCACTTTGATAGCAGGCCAGCCTGTCTGCTCAGAAGCCACTTGGGATTTGCAATTTCCTGCCAGGTTCCCCATTGATGATGGAGTGAGATGTTACGCTTACAACTACATTATTCAGTGATGGAAATTCCAGTCCCAACTACCACCATAATTTGAGGACTACGTATAATGTCAAGATTAGAGGAACTGATTGTTCCACTCTGTGATCTCCTGGTTGGATTACATCTGAATTACTATATCCAATTTTGATTACCACAATACAAGAAGAATGCTGAGGAGACCTTTAAGAAGAGTCTGGAGAGCCACTTATCTGGAATAATATAGGGCAGTGGTGGTGAACCTATGGCACACGTGCACACTCAAAGCCCTCTCTGTGGGCACGCGCACCATCGCCCCAGCCCCGCCTCCCACCATGGCCCCCTCCTCACAGAAGCCCCCCGGAAAAGAGTCACCCCCAGGTGAACAGCGCAGCCAAGAACATGGCAGCCAGGCAGCGGGGACAAGACTCCACTCTCGCGCCCCGTCACATGCAGAGGGCATGGACGGAGGGCATGGCTGCCATGGCACTGCTGGGCCACCTGGGCTATCTGCTGCAGCAGGCCGTGGAGGCGGTGGGTGGCCCAGGGCATTCAGTCTCTAAATGGTTCGCCATCACTGATATAGGGTCTCCTGCTTGAACAAGGAGTTGGACTTCCAAGATCCCTTCCAACTCTGTTATTCTCTTATTCTGAATTGAATAAAGTGCAAAGAAGAGAAACAAAGAAAGTGAGGGGTTTAGAGATAAATGCTATGAAGAACATTTAAAGGAACTGAGCAGGTTTAACCTAAAGAATAGAATGTTAACAGAAAGCATGATCACAGTCTTCCAAGACTTGAAGGATATCACAAGGAAGAGAGTGCCCATGATTAGGACAGAAACCAAAAGATGGAAGTTTTAGAGAAAGAGATCCCAGTTTGAAATAAGGAATAATACCAACCCTATGAGTCTATAAAAAGTTTTATTTTTAGAGAGCAAGAGAGCAATTATTTACAAAAGAATCACAGTATAGATCAGGGGTCTTCAAACTTGGCCCTTTTATGACTTGTGGACTTCAGCTCCCAGAATTCCTCAGCCAAGCACCCTGGCTGAGGAATTCTGGGAGTTGAAGTCCACAAGTCATAAAAGGGCCAAGTTTGAAGACCCCTGGTATAGATCCTTGGACAGAATAGGAAACACACAAGTGTAGTTGGTGGCATTAAATCAGGAGTTCCATCTTCACAGCATTCAGTTTAACAAGTCATTTAAACATCCAGAGGGAAATGCCAGCAAGAGCATTAGAACTACCAACTGAACACAAAGGGAAAAGTCAGTATTGGGAAAGAGATTTGGGGAACCTTGAGATCATTGCCATAGCTTTACTAGAGAGTAAAGGATGAAATATGGCTGATCAGGTAGAAAGCTTTTGCTCATGTTAAGTTAGCATTTTATATTTGATAATTCTTGCACCTACAAAGGAATTTGCCTAATACACCTTTTTGAAGAATGGTTTGCATTCCCATTATATTGGCTGAAAATTAATGTTTAACATTATCTCATCAGTGGATCCACAGCTCAGATATACAACATGGTCCTTTCAGTGTCAGATCTAGTCTGGAAGCACACTACTGAATGAAAGCAATTAGCAGAAAATGCTTTCTCTGGACCACATCATTTTACTAGTTTGAAAGCTTCAAGGTGTACTTTGTATGTCTGCATGCCAAAAAGAAACCATGTGAGGGAGGGAAAGGCTTTTCCTGCATTTAAGAAAGTGTCATGAGGAACCTAGCATATTAATTTTCTTATATATAGGCTAGTTATTCTTCCCACAATCAGAGAGATAAAGGCCGGGAAAAGCTTTATTACTCCTTTATTCTGAGTGTATAGACTGGGTCTCTGACAGGCTATTCAAATATAATGCTTAATTATAACTAAGTCTTAAACATTAAGAATAGAGAAAGGCCTTTCTGACAGAATGAATGGTCCATATTTATATCTCAATGCAAAACATCTGCGGTTCTCAATGACAGAGGAATGACAAAGGTCACTGAGGTTCACAAGAGAGAAAGACAAAGCACAGCTTCAAAACACCCAAAAGACGTTTCATCAAACCAGTTCTGCAAATGTAGGCTGTGGCGTGAGACCTCTTTAAAAGCGAAACACATTAAAAGATATCAGAATGGAAGAAACTTTCATCTATGGTAAAACAGCATGGGAGAAATTAAAAGAGGGGGAAAGTTTTGTTTGACTCACCAAAGAGACCCATTTGAGAGATTCAGGATGAAATTTCAAACACTTTGCCTAAAGAAGAGAATATTTATAGCTCAGGGTTTGAACTGACCCCAATTTGCCTAAACTCAACAAACTAGAAACGTGAAGGCAAATAACGGTAAGTCCTGAAGTTACTGCAAATAATTTAATTATCAGGAATATCTTCAGTCAAGGCAGGGCAAAGCAATTATGAAAGTTCATCCAAAATGAAAGCTCTTATTAACCAGAGAAGAGTACCTGTGTGATTCAAAAATCCATATAAGTAGTGTTGAACAACTATGTGTGAAAACACAATATTTACTGTTGCAGATAAATTCATTAACCACATTCCAAACTCTTCAGATCTACATGCCCTAGGTTGGGTTCCTAAAGTGGAATAATGTTTTATGGGACTTGATAATATCTCTTGAAAAAGTTATTGATTACCAATGATATCTCATTTTTTGCAGTAATTAGCTTTCTTCATGGTAACGTAGATGCACATCAACATCAGAAACAAGTATGCATTTCCAAAGGTTTCAACTATCTTAAACATGTTTTCGGAGGGGAAAAAGCCTAATCCTTGCATTTAAAAATGTGTTATCAGTGTATTAATTCAGAAAGGAAACCCAATCAGTTTCACAACCGTGTACAGTACAAGCAGACCTTGTTTAAAGACTATCTTGTTTAGTGATCAATCGCAGTTACAACAGTGAGGAAAAAATAACTTTATAATCAATACTTGCATTTATGACTGTTGCAAAGCAAAGGAAAACTGAAGTAATATCATAAGTACAGTCATTGTAGAAAGAGCCATGACAAAACAAAACAAAATCAGGAGGAATCTGGTAGCACCTTTTCTGACTAACAAATGTTATTAAACAGGCATATGATTTTATGAGCTGCAGCTGACAAACGCTTGTGGCTTTTAATAATATTTGTTAGTTGGAAAAGGCACTACCAGATTCCACATCGTTTTTCGAGGTATCTTCTTTCTTTAAGACCCTATCTTACACTATAGTATAAATCCTTTGATTCTGGCTTTGAGGATTCTGTGGGTTTTTGAACTGTGTCTTTTAAAACAGCATTTTTAGTCTTTTCATGGTGGTGATTTCATGGACAGCATAAGGAGTTCAATTTTTTCCCCTCCTTTAAGTCTTTCTTCTGTGTATCTGTCTTGACTATTTTCAGAAATTAAAAAGGACTGACCCTGGTTAGCACTTAGATGGGAAAGCATCTGGGGATCCCAGAGCATTTGTCAGGATAGGAAGCTAGAGAAAAATTATCTTGGAAGAATGCAATAGCCAACCACTTTTCTAATTCTGTCAAGAAAACTGCATGAATGTAATCACCATGATCCATAAGCATCTTCACCTTCACCTCCATTGTGAATATTGGAAATTAAATCCATTGTGCACACCTTGGTAGCATTCCTTTAACTTAATAATAAGATAATGTTTCATATTTTAATTAACTGTTAAAATATTATTGGTTTTTGCTTTTTGGTATCATCCCCCAAAACGATAAATCACTCAAGCAGACTAGGTCAGTGTTAAACTACCAAACCAAACACAGTGTTAAAACTAAGCAACCTTGCACACATACAGTTGCTAGATCTTAAGCAGCCTCAGCCATAGGTGTTGCATGACTGCAGCCATTAAGTCCCACATAATGAGCAACCTCACACAGGAAAGTCTCTGCTCCTCACACAATGCATTCTTAGAGCCGTGATTCAGTTGCATCTATCATAACTGAAAAGCTAGAAAGAGAAATGAATAAAATGATGTCACTGGTATCCATTAAAGAGGTGGCTGCTCACACGAAACAAAGATGGTTGGAAAAGATGGGGTTTTTTTGTTTTATTCCCCCTACCAAGCACTACTATACAAATGTGATAAATCTATGCAAATATTTCCAATATGAAACATTTTTTTCCGAGAGAAGGTGAATTAAGATAAGCAGAGAGAGAATAGTGGTGGGTAGGAACTTTGTCTTTAGCCCATCCAATAATTTCCTGTTATAAATGCACAATGTTTACTGTAATTCAAAGAAACATCATTGTGAAGTATGAGGGTGGCTTTCCAGAGACTGCAGCTGCAGACAAGATTCTGGGTGAAAAATTTTCTGTGCCAGATGAGAAAAAATTGCAATAATTTCCTATAACACGCAGAGGCTTTTTAGCACCTTTATTGCCAAAGCAATACTAAACAACCATGCTTGCCTTATAATAGCATTTCTGTAATGGTATTTTATAACAGAAATGCTATTATTACAGAAATTGTATTATAATAGTAGCATTATTATTGCAGAGTCTCTTCTATAACAGAAGCACTGAATATGCCCATTTGTATCGCAGAAGATGAAGGTAAACTTTATGGTTCCATCATGTTATAAATCTCTTTGCTCTTCTGATTAATATGACAGGCTCAGCAATCATTTCCTCCCAAACTCGAATACAGGATCAAAAATGACCAAGAAGTAGTTCCACTCAGAAGTATTTTAAGGCTGTGTTCCTAGACAGAGATCTGAAAGGAGATCCTGCTGATTTTATTTGAGCTTGCTTCTCGGTAGGCATGAATAGGATTGTATTGCAAAATCCTTGTTTATATTTGCATTAATCAAAACCTAAACCACAGTAATATGTCAGCCCCAATAGGTAGGCCGGACCAGGAAATCAATTTCACACAAAGGCTAAAACTATTTTTATTGAGTTTGGCTATAGTCTTGCAAGCCTGATTGTGCTGTGCATCTTCCTCTTCCTTATAATCCAGAGAATTAGGCTACTTCTGAATATTATTGTGTTGGTCTGAACTTCAAAAATGTTTTAGCCCCTTTTCCTTTACGTAATAGTTCCTGCATATCTCCGTCAAGGTTATCTTCCTTACTATCTACATAAGGCCCATGGCTGGGGGAGTTGAATAACAAAAGCAATGCCAGGATGCAAGCTTTGTACCTTTGTTTATATGTATGATGATATCACATACATATACAAAAGCAGAGCACGATACCACGTTTATCATTCTAGTAAAATCAACTAGCTCTGGTGGATGTCCATGCTAGATGAGAGTATTTTAACAGTATTTTTTAATTCCAAAATAAATGGACATTCTGAGTAAACCATAGTCATCTCCTCTATATTATACTGGTGGCCAAAATTAGGCATTAGCAACAGTTTGTCTTTTTCTATTCTTTAAACTTTAGTTCAGGAGATCCATCCATCATTATGGTTCATTCATAACCTTACAAAGCTGGCTCTGGCTTCTTTGACCTGTCATGCATATTATAGGACGCTATGGTTTGTGCCTTGAACAAATCCCAACTGGTTGGGTATTGCTTGGACCACTAAACCATAAATCATAGTTTTTCTCCTTTTATTTATATATCAGTCTTCTGCCCAAAGGAGAAAGTAATCACAATGGCTTTGATAATATATCTCAAAATGCCAAAGCCAAACAAATTGCACTGTGGCTGAGTATTATGTGCACAAAACTAGCATCTTGTACCACCCAAGTGCTCTTGAAGAGTAATTTCTTCTATAGTTTTCCAGTCTCCTTTTGTCTAATTTCTACCACAAGAGCCTTTAATTTTATTTTGGTATGGGTTTTATACGTCTTTGAACTAAAACTTAAAAGCTCCTGGCCAAGACACAAAGAATTGAAGGCATACATTTTCATTAGATGCAGTGATAAAATGGTTCTGACAAAATGATAGCTGACTGTGTCAATATTACTTACTTCTAGAATACACTAAAAATGACTAGAATGTGATTTTTTTAAAAAAAATTGAGACAATGTAACACAGAATACTGTAAAATGATTTAGCAGAACTCTTATATCCATATCAGCTACATTAATAGACATTTCATCTCTCATTCAATAAAATATATATTGCTTTATACCAACCTAAAGAGTACCTACCAGAATTTCCCTATATATGTAGAAAATGAATAAGTAAATTTAAGCCTATAAAATCCAACTGTTTTTATTAAAGTTAACTTGTATTACCTTCAGTACTCTAATTCCAGTGCAAGATAAAAGAAGAAAAAAGAAACAAAGAACCAAAGCTAGCAGCATTTTAACATTAAAATAAAATTTTATATACTTCTAAGTTGATGCAATCAGATTATAGCATCTGGTTAGGATACAGCCTATGAAACAGTAAAGTGTGGAAATTCAATAAACTCATATCTTCTTCAGGCAATTCTACATATTTTTTCAAACTATCATGAGAAATTCCTGTGTGTTTGCATAAAATAAACTTCTTGTATTGATTTCAAGCAGCAGGGCTTAAATTTTCTTTCTTATCTGCAGTGAAAAGGTATTAGAAATCTTAACAGTAATTACAAATGAAAATTAAGAATGGCTTGTTTTCCAGCTTTAACAAATGTGACAACTGCACAGCACAAATCATTTTCTAAAATGATTTCATGGGAGGAGAAGAGGAGTGACATGCTAATTGGATCCCTAAATGAGCTTTGTTTTTTGGGTAAAGGTAACTTCAGTAATTTTTCAAAGTATCATAAACTCCAACTTTTATGGGGGAAAAAAAAAGGATACTTCTCTGCATCATGAAAAGGGGAAATATGAGATCTGCCACCTCAAGCTGAGATATGCCAGACTATGATAAGGCCAACAAAATTCAGATTTAAAGTTCTGAAGTAAACTATAGGTAGTCCTCGACTTATGAGCAGAACTGAGCGCAACATTTCTCTTGTTAAGTGAAACAATTGTTAAGTGAGCTTGGTACCATTTTACAATTTTTCTTGCCACAGCTATTAAGTGAATCACTGAAGTGGTTGTGTTAGTAAAACAGTTGTTAAGTGAATCTGGCTTCCCCATTGACTTTGCTTATCAGAAGGTCATAGAAGGTGATCACATGACCTTGGAACACAGCAATGGTCATAAATATGAATCCATTCCCAAGCATCTGAATTTTGATCACGTGACCAGGGGAATGTTGCAACCATCATAAGTGCGAAAAATGGTCACAAGTCACTTTTTTCAATCCTGTTGTAACTTCAGAGGGTGACTAAATGAACTATTGTGAGTCAAGGACTATCTGTACAGAATTCAACTGCATATAAGCAAAGTTTGCTCTAGATCAGGGGTATCAAACGGCCGGCCCGCGGGCCCGTTGTATCATGCGGAGGCCGCACCCACCCCAACTCTGGCAATGCGAAAAAAGTCGTGATACATCATGACACGTCATGTGACACACCAAGTTTGACACCCATGGTTTAGATGGAAAAAGCAACAGAATGAGATTGGGCAATTAATGGTCAATAGGCCACTTGCAAGTCCAAGAATCCTTGTTTCGTAGTTCCTGGTTGCAAAAGATGAACAAATATATTGTCTCAGGTTTGCATGTGTGTGTAGCATTTCTCTGTGTGACTGGACCCTGATTAATCAATTTCTTCTTCATTCTCATTCATGCAGAATATCTTTCATACATCCGCTAGAAAAAAATTAGAAGGACACATCCTAATGCCAAGGATTTGACCAGAGTCAGTATCAGTTTATAGCCTTTGAAATGACTGTATTTATTTGAGTGGCATTAATATATATATTTATTTATGTATTTATCAGTAAAACTAGCTAAGCCCATTGCATTTTATTATCTTCTGGAAATAATTTCCCAATGTGTATTTCAATTCTGGGTTTTGTTTTGTTTTTATCAATATCTTCCAATGGCAGTAACAAATTTATGAGTCATCTCTTGAGTTTCTGTACAGCGATGATAAAAGTGGCTTATGTTAAAACTGTAATTAGATGTTATAGTTAATGCAGTATCATAGTAAGTTCTGGCAACTTGAATAAAAGTTGCAGCATGCAATTCTCTTATTCAACTTTCAAATTTTAAAAGCAAGATACAGGGAGAATAGTAATACTATTTCACCTGAGTAAAATGTTTTTCATTCTTAGTCAAGTTGCCTACACACCAATAAAGATTTGCAATTAAAAATAACAACTTGCAATGCCCATAACCTGACATTTTTAGCACCTTGCTGAAATAATTTATCCAGCAGCCAAGCAGTACATTTTTAATTTCACCAAGGGTGGAAGGTTTCCTGAAAAGTTTACTAATCAAACCATTAAGAAAGAGAAACAAAGAGAGAGCGTGAAAAAGAAAGATTTCTTGATAAAACTTGACAGTTTGCATGAAACGTAAGCAGGGTTGAAAGTAATAAATAAAGCCAATTAGTTGACCAACGGAGAAAGAGACACCTTTCTGAATCACAGTGATAATTCTGAGCAATAAGGAGAATATGAGAATTGTGATGTGGTAATAGCTTGTAATTTAAAAAACAAAAAGTAAAGGATGGGATGAAGTTGAGATGAAACCAAATATGAAATACAAAATCATGTAAATAAGCTCAGATTGGTATTTGTCACCGATATCCATCTCCAAGTCTTAAAGATCTGAGTCAAGGATACATACACAAGTTCTGAGTGTACAATGACTCCAATATAAGAGAATATATTTAGCTTGGGGTTGAACTTCGGAGGTCTTAGTGTTTTTTGAGCTTGGTTGTTTGCTTGCAGACATGTCACTACCCAGCTAGGTAATATAATCAGTGCCAATGAATGTGTGGTTTGTTCCCTATTTATATACAGTATTTGCCCTTGCAATGTTGGTGTGGTTTTCTCTTTGGTACTTCCTTAATTAGGATTCTTGTTTTCTGCTTGATTGATTGCTTGGTATTAATTCCTGCTTATCCTGGGTTCTAATTGCAGGGCAGGGTATGTTCTGATCTTTTTTGCTTTCTTCTTATTTTTTTTTATTGTCTCTTTTGGATAGTATACTAATGTAGTTTATTTCTGTGTTTATCAGTAACAGATATTCTCTACCTTCCTTCTCTTTGACCTCAACTTTTCATAGCAAGATAAGTCTTCAGTAGCAAAAATATTACTTAACATGACTTTCGAAACATTTTGAAGCCACATCTTAATGTTATGATACACTATCGTGTCTATTCATGTGTCATTATATGCAGGGCTGGTTTTGGAAGATCCTTGGAAAAAGAGGTCTTCAAAAGATGCCTTCTAAGGCCTTGACTGTTTTTTTCTCATTGATCCCCTTGCTCATTACCTTGATCTCTTACTTTCTGCACTAAACTACACAATGTTCAACAGGAAAATACAAGGCAAATGAGAAAGACACAGAAGATCATTATGAAAAAGCAAGCTTCTTTATCTTATCCTATGAAAGCTTTTACAAAGAAAATCACAAAGGACTTTGCAAGGCTTGTGAAAGAGTTGCTTTGCAAACTGCCTACCTCTGAAGCATTAAAACAGCTGGGTCTTTTACAAAACTGACACATGCCCAGCCATCTTGCTGCTTGCAGAAGTGTTGCTTGTACATGCGCAGACATGTGCAAATAACCAAGATGGTGCAAGAGCTTTGCAAAAGTCACACATATTTGATTTTTTTTCATACTAATTCACTTTGCAAAGCATCTTATTTAATCCTTTCCTGAGTCCAGTCCTAGGAGTAAATGAGAATATATCCAGAGAGAGAGAAACATGCCTCAAAGGTTTCATAAACTAATCAACGCACGCTATGCTTCTTACTTACTAAATCTGTGATGCTAACAGATTATGATGTATGTATTTATTGCCATATCCCAGAATGCTAGAAAATTAAAAAGAAATGAAGCTGTAAATGAAAAGGCTGCTATAGATTGATTTCTTAGAAGTGATGTATGTGATGGAAGTGATTAGCTTTAACTGATCTTCTTAAGGAACGTAGAAGAATAATTCATTATAATGGCTCAGAAGTGCAATTAGTGAACTATAGTGTAGATAGCGCGGCTGTTCATGGATCTGCCCATAAGAGTAATTATATTTTGAAAAGTACTTAGTGAAAAATTGATTGAATTGCTCTTATGGGCATAGATAATAGAGATAAAATGTGTAAACAAAATTTGCTATTAATATGTTGTATGTCCAATTTATGTTATGTTTGATGAAACATTTCCATAATGAGTAATCACTTTTGTGGTAGAATTTTAAGCAATCTGGCTTGTCTGAGACAGCTATTGTCATATTGTCATCTCAAAACTTTACTCTACCAGTTGCCTTTATATGATACTGTCTATTACCCAGTCATAAAATACACTGGTTGGATTCCCACTGAAGGTAGAAATCTTGCCATTTTGGCAACCCTGGGATTCTCAGTTTTCTAAGTAGATATATTTCATTAAATAATAAAATTATCTACTTCCTATTCAAAAAATGTCGTGTGTTAAAATCAAGTTAGAATAATTAGCCTGAAAAATGCTGAGAGCTGAGATTTAATGTAGATATGTTATTCACCTACTATTCAGAAAAATGACAAGAATGGATTTTTAAAAATTAAAAATAAATTTGAAATCAAAGTGACATTCAGTATAATCAGAACTTAATGGCAACCAGCTTTAAAATATATATTTTTAATAATTATAAAGGTTTGAAATGAACAGACCTTAAAAAGTCCCTGTTAAAAAAAATCATGCTAAATGTAATGCTTAAAATAAGCTTTTAATGCTTCATCATTTAATCCTTCATTTATTGCTAAATTCATTTATTGCTAAAGGGGAAGCACAATTTTACAAGCAGCCAAAAAGTCACAAAATAGAAAACCCTTTTTTAAGTCATTGCCCTTATTTCTCCAAGCAGATTTCAAGGTTATGTAAAAATTTTAAATCAATACAATATTCAATAATAACACAGAACTAAAAGGGGGGGAAAAAGCAGAAGTGAAACTACAGTCATAAGGTCAGCAGAAAATAAATGTTCTCCAGTTGGTAGAGCTCAGAACACAAGCAAACTTTTGTCTCTTCTTTCCACCTCTTGAAATTCATTGGAAAACATGAATAAAAATATATTACTTTAATACAATCTTTAATAGCCTGGTCCTATGCATTTCCAGCCTCGTAGCTCACAAACGTCCATCAGCACATCCTCATAACTATATCACACTACTATTCAGTGTCTGTTCAAACAGTGCTTCAAGGTAGTTGAGAGCAGTGGTGGGATTCAAATATGTGAACAACTGGTTCTCTGTGTGGATGCTGCTTCAGGAAGTCCATTCTGGGCCTGGGCAACAAAAAATTAGCTACCAGTTCTGCCGAAGTGGTGCGAACCGGCTGAATCCCACTGCTGGTTGAGAGGTTCTTGGAACTGTGTTAGGATTTTAGGATTCTGAAGAATTGGAAAGAGTGCAGAGAAAAGCCACAAAGATGGCAAGGGGCTTGGAGGTAAATCTTATGAAGGACAATTAAAGGAATTGTGTATGTTTAACCTAGAGAAGGCTGAGGGGAAACGTGGTAGAGTTTTACAGTACTAGGTTGTCACAGAGAAAAGGGTGTGGATTTTTCTCCACAGTGCGTGAGGACAGAACATGAACTAATGATTAGAAGTTTTACAAATAGTAAAAAAAAAAAAAGGAGGGGGGTGTGATTTCCTGACTGTATTAGAAAGTGAGTAGCATTCACCCTGGAAATATGGGTCATTGTATATTTTTAGACAAAACTTGGGCAGCTCTTTGTTTAGGATGGTTGGAGGATTCCTGCTCCGGGCAGAGAGACTAAAAGATCTTTATGGTTGACCAAGAAGTCATATCATCTTCTCAGGGATTCCTAGACTGGCCAAAGGAGCTCCACATCCTAGGGGTTCATATACTTCCATCTTATTAAGGTCAAAGTTAATCATCTGTGACATGATAAACAATCTAGATTTCCTCCTTAAGAGAATTCAAGAGTCCATGTAAATGATGATGCAACATCCACACCGCAAGTGGCTTTACATAAATCCTGTCCCAGGTCTTGCCCCCACCCCTTTCTTTCCTTCTCTGCTTGCTGTTATAACTTCTCCCCTGCCCTCATGGTTACTTCCTGTCTATTTCATAAAAGACTACCACTTTCCTTTTCTGTTCCCTTCCTGTCACCAGACCTGGAATTCTCTTGTTGGATCACACCCCAGCTTTATCACTTCAGGGATATCATTTCTTGCTAATAATAGACCTGAAAAACAACATGTTTCTTCAAGGAAAGAAAGCAGAAACCAAACCAACTCATTTTACAACTATAGTTTCAACCTGACAGCACAGAAATGAAATTCTTCAACATCCAGAACATGGTCATCTTTCCAACTTTCCTTTGGCCATCTGTGCACTCTAATGAGTTGGATTTTGAATTCTGCATCCTTTTGGAATTTCATATCATGTTTGCCAATCTCTTCACTAGATTTCATAACCTTTGTTTCTTATCTTTTCTGTCTATACAGAGAAATTCTCTGTGCAAAATTTATGTCCTAATTTTTTTTAAAAAAAATCCATAGATTTATAATAATAATAATAAAATTGGAAGGGACCTTGGAGGTCATCTAGTCCAACCCCCTGCTCAGGCAGAAAACCCTATACCATTTCTGACAAATGGCTGTCCAGTCTCTTCTTAAAAACTTCCAGTGTTGGAGCATTCACCGCTTCTGGAGGCAGGTTGTTAGTACTGTTTGTTAGTACTGTTTTAATTAGGGTTTGACAATTTTGGAAAATTGTTATTTTGTATTATTAAAATGCTGACATATTACATTAATTTGCTTTTGCTTTGTTGTCAGCAGATTCAGACAGCCATAAAAAAGGGAAAAGCAGAATATGCTACAAATGAAATTAGTCGAAGTGGTTAAAAGGCCCAACCTAGGCATGCTGACTCTCCAGATAGCAAATTCCACTGGATCAAATAACAATTTAATATGAAAAAGATGGTACAGTCAGTAAGAATTAAAAGGATGGCACTATCAGTCAGAACTATACTATACATCAAGGGTGTCAAACTGGCGGCCCACGAGCCGGATACGTCACATGCAGGCCACGCCCACCCCAGCTCCACAAAGGCAAAAAAGTCAGGATACGTCATGATACATCACATGATGCAATTGAGTTTGACACCTGTGCTATACATAGCATTTCTTACCTTCAAAAGTAGATTGCATAAAAAGTAGAATACACAAGGAAAACTTCATTCTGGATTATATTGCTCTATACTGCTAAGGAGGGAATAAGTTCCCCTTTCATCTTGTCTCTACCTATGTACAGAGATGACAGCAGAAGAGATATTTACTACAGGTAAAGGAAATCACTCAGACATCATATACATGTTTACAAGCCAAAGACTTGCAATTTGGAATTATATAATGTAGAAGGTTTATTACATGACCTGCCATTTGTGTAGGCAATTTTTTTTGTGATGAATACAGGAAAGGAATGGTCAAGGGCAGGGGTAGTCAACCTTGGCTCTTTTATGACTCATGGACTTCAACTGGCTCAGGAATTCTGGGAGTTGAAGTCCACGAGTCATAAAAGAGCCAAGGCTGACTACCCCTGGTCAAGGGGATAGATACCTCATACAACTTCCTTGATATATGCTTGTGCTATCCCGGGGGAGGATCTCTTCAGGAACAAGCTTTTTCTGCTGTTCCTGAAACATAGACTATCATTTTTTTCTGTGTTTTATTTGAAACACAGTTGTTTATACATGTTAAATGCCTTTCCCAATTTTTCTATTCCCTCTTTGTTTTCATCCTGTTTTAATTTCAACTTTTATCTCTGGTCCTCTTCTATTGATTCTTTTTCCTTATTTTATTATCTGCTATTTCCCTCTTATCTTTTGACTTTCCACATCTTTTTGTGTTTTTTTAATCATTTCAAGTTAAACTCATTTTATTTTTTCCAGTGCTCTACAAAATTCATCCAGGCTAACTTTATTATCCACTGATTATCAGCTCTTAAATGTGCCTCTCCAGTATTCATCCAAGTTACAATCCAGTTACAGAATTGTTTCTTCTTGTGAGTTACTGGGATTCCAAATGTGCTATTAGCCTCTGATCTATCAAGGGGGTAGCTTTGGGATTCATAATTAAATCAATGGACACAAGGATAATTTTGAACTGTTATTCTAATAGATTTGTACTTTGTTATGTTGTATTGTGCTATGTATATTTGACTGCAGATGGTTGGACTTTAAAATAAAATACAACTGTAGTAGGTTTTATAGAATATTCTTCTATCAATCTCAAGGGCTTTTCATGATGAATTATCAAATCAGCACAAAGCCGTGGAAGTAAGAACACAACACTCTTAAAAATATTATTCACATGTCTTACAAAATGTAGTAATGCAAAGTATCTCACATTTAGTTGCAACAGATTCTGTGAGAAAAGATGGAGAGAATTTAACTTTCTATTTTTGATTATGTCAACAACTTCAGCTTTGTTTTATTTTTGTTTAGAATAATTGTTCATTGGGATGAAAATACAAGAGAAATCTATACTTGTTTCCCTTCACTCATGCAAATATATTACCTGATCAAAATTGGAGGTATAAAAAAACCCTCTGAGATATTATCTGAGATATTATAGTTTCAGAAACTCCACATTAAAACTTGAGTTATGGTCTACTTTCTGATGAATATGACTACTATTTACTTGCTTCCGCTTTGGCTTTTCTGTGTGAACATGTTTCCCCCCCACCTTAGATTAGTTCAGAGTTTTCTTCTTTGTTAGATGTCCTGCTTTCTTTTTTTGCTGAATGCTATCTTTGCCTTTTGCCCTGATATAAGATACGTTTTTACTTTTTTGATCCTTAGCCTATTTTTTTATGTTAATGATTAGGCTTTAGAGATCTGTAAGAATTTTGTTTTCCTCATGATTGTGTACTGTGAAGAAAATGTGAGGAATGTGTAAGTAACCTTACTATAAAGTAGAATTAGCTCTAAATCTGATTATGTTTCCTGTCTTGTCTAACTGAGAAGGCTGGCAGATTGCCACACCATAAAGCTCATGTTTAAAATAGAGAGGCCTTGTGATGAATGCCCACATGTTTTTGAACCTATCCAGGCTGAGCGTGGAAGCCATGTAATTCTTTCCAGTCTTTACTTGCACATTAAGCTTTGTCTTCTAGCTCTGTTTGAATTTTAGAAAATATGTATGTTAGACAACATTCTATCCAGCTAAACATTATTATTAAAAAATTTATTCCATATCTTTTTTCATTCTTTATCAGTCTTTTCTATAGATGTACCTTTATACCTGGGCTTCAGTGTTTCCTCTTTCTTCTAATATACTGTTGGATGCCTAGGCAGAAAGTAAAAAACTTCTAGTATATCATCATTTAAATGTACTCTGTTCATCAGAAAAAGGAATAATCTTTTCATGTATATTCAAGGTTGAGTCTCAAAGGTGCATTTCTAAAAGGCAACTGGACTTTCTTTTTTTTCCTTGAAAACATTTTGATTCTCATGCAAGAAGCTTCGTGTTCTTGGGATGAGAAATGAAACTTCTTCAAGCAAAAAGAAAAAAAAGAGTCCAGTTGCTTTTAGAAAAGCACCTTTGGGACAACCATGACCTAGATGATTGAGAATCTCCATAGACATTCAAGGTTAAGCAAATTCATCATTATTTTTACAATTAATTACAGGAATCGCTACATCATGATCATGTGTCACAGAGAACAGGAGACTACAACTCAGATATGCATATATTCTGAGTATATATTCCATGGATTGCACTATTGTGCTCCTTTGAGACCCAATTCAGATTCATGTCCTGGGTCCTGATGCAAAGAAATATGCCAGTCTTTATTGCAATGCTGTATGGGTTTGGGTTTTTTTTGTCTGTAACTATGTGTAGCAAGGGAATGTAAGTATCAACTTGCTTAAATAATAAAATTTTAGCATAAGTCATGGTATACCATTTGATAGTTTTCATAATTACAAATATAATTTATTTGTGATTGTGTGTAACTTGGTTAGTAACATTCATAAAATCTATATAGTATTTACACTTATTTCCTAAAACTAGGTTTTCTGACTAAGAACACAGCAGATGAGTAATTAATAGAATAAAGTGTTTAAATTATTTCTTGCATTAAAACTAATCACTGAACTTGAAAGTAAATAATATCAATGATCAAAAAAATAAGTGAGATGCTCGAAGTTACTCTTACTCATTGCTATAATTCTTTTTTTTAAAGTTTCAAAAAAATGGTTGCCTGTTTATTACATTGATTGAAGGGTGTATACAGGTTATATCTTGTAAAGAATCAGATGAACGGAAATTGGCCTGTTACTCAGAAATTGCACAAATATGACTTCATCGTGTTTAGACCACATATACCAGAACAAGTAACACTGCTTTCAATGGGATTATTCTATTACTAAATATAGGGTATCATGATTAGATTTTAGAATGGGAGAGCCAACACTATTCTCAAGTTTTCCCAAACAGAGAGTACCCATTTTTCTTCTTATGTGTAAAATGCATTTTAAGTTCACAAAGTCTTTGAAATTAATTTTACAGGCCAATGGAATACAAATGCCTCTGGGCAGCTTCTATTTTAAAAGCAAGAACAGTAAAACTTGACAAACAGACCGTAGGCATCCAGAAGAGAAGAGAAACCAAACAAAGCAACAAAACAATTTACAGATTTAGCAGCCACCCTACCCAAGGCCTGGGAAACCAGCCAAGTTTTCAAAGACTTTCAGAACATCTTTAGAGTGGGAACTGTGGAGGCCTCTGGCTTCTGGAAGGCAAGCACCCACTACAGAGAAGGCACACTTCCTACATCGTAATAAATGGCATTGCTTAATTAAATGGATCACTCTCTCTGATCTTACTGAATGAACAGAAACTATGGAAACCAGGCAGTACCTCAAACAAGCATGTATTGCATGTCAGCTCATGGCTCTGACCAGGATTTCTGGGAGTTGAAAGCTGACACATTTAGCTGGCACCAGACTGGGTAAGCACAGCATAGGTCTTATGAAAACAAATTCCACTTACCAATAGAATGAACACAAGTTATTCTAATGGATATTTTTAATCTGATTAATGAACACTTTGCAAGTGTTCTATTCAAATCACTGCACTTTGAAAAGATTAGTGTTGGACACAGTATGGCTCTAATATTAAAAGCATGAAAACAAGCATAATTGTTGTGGAAAATCCCAAGAGCAAACTTTCAACATAATATTATATAAATATATACTAGCAAAATCTTCCCTGTGGCTAAATTCAAATGTATTCAGTCAGTTAATTTGCTGAACTAGATTATTTAATTCTGAAATACATACTCTGCCCAAATCATCGTTTAACATGCGTGGTTTTAAAGGTATCTCGTGAACAAATGTGACATATAAAAAGATGGGACATTGATCCAGATGAAAATTAATGTTTGTACCAGTGGCAAAAATCTTTCAGTTTTAGACCCATAGGAGCCATGGTACAAATTAATTGTTTCTGTGATTCTAAGATCTTCATCAATCAAATGTAAATTACACTATGCATGATTGGCTGCTTTCCCCCTTTTTAAGTCCCTGTAGAGAGCCATTGGCTGCCAGCTGGTACAGAAACACAGCTAAATAGTTGCCTAGTTGATGCTGCCTTGGGAAGAGACTCAGAAACCCAGAGGAGAGGGTATTCACTGTAAAGGGAAAATTAAGGGCTAATTAATTCAAGGAGATGCAGTGGCATCAACATCCATTACATCTCATAAATGTATAGAATATGTCTCACCCAGCTCCCTAGCAGTAGGTGCAAACTCTTCATACATATTTCCTGCATAATTTGGACATCATATGCAGGTATATGTAATCCCAGACTATAACACGTGCCAGCATCAAAA
This sequence comes from Protobothrops mucrosquamatus, assembly GCF_001527695.2. Taxonomy (NCBI): domain Eukaryota; kingdom Metazoa; phylum Chordata; class Lepidosauria; order Squamata; family Viperidae; genus Protobothrops; species Protobothrops mucrosquamatus. The sequence goes on along the minus strand of NW_015386642.1, from coordinate 32,501 downwards.
AAAAATAAATCCATTTATAAATTCTGCTCCTTCCCTAAAGGCTAATTAGCCTACATAACCTGACATACTCCAATCAATGAATAAAGCTATACTTTTAGGAGAAATATTATTAAAAGTCTAGCACTAGGATTGGATATAGGAAGATGAGAAACAACTTGTAACTTTAAAGAGGGATAATGAATTTGTTTATAACTGTGGTAAAGAAGTTACTGTGTGTGTGTGTATGTGTATGTGTTTGCATAACTGCACTATTTCTACTTATTCTGTTATCTTTATCCCTCTTTTTTAATTTCACTCTTTATAATTTCATGTTTACCTTTCATTTATGTGAAAATTATAAACAGATGGACAGACAGACAGATAAGCATTAAGGATTCTAATACCATTCAAGCTAGTATGTGCTGTAAAGGAAATGTGATTCATGCTCTCATCTTTGAGGCCCATGCATGTCCTCTTGGATATAGCCGCAATTAAAAGTGTGTGTGTGTGTGTGTAATTAATCCAAATACTTCAATAAACCTTATTAATCTAGGTTCATATTAACATTCATCTCTTAGTCACTAGTCAGAGCTAATAAAAACAGTAATTTTCTTTCTACACAGGCCAATTGTCCAGCTAATGCTTCTCGACTTAATAACAGATATTCTTCTGCATTTAAAAGACAATTTACAATATTCCAGATAACATTCTCGCATCTGATTTAGCATGATGAAGAAATTGGGACCTCAATAGTGCTAGGCAGCAGCTGAAAACTGAGTATCTTGTAAACATGTAGCTTTATTGGAAAACCATTTAATTGAGAGAATGGGGGATGGGTGGGACCAGGACCTGTCCTTAGACCAAACTGGATTATGAATACATTGTCCTATCATGGCCTGTGTATGAGACAACGGAGAGTAGGAAGAGGGCAGACATATCTAAGATCCAAAAGATGGTCATTTGTCCTACTTTGGAATTGATACTCCTCTGCTGGAGAGATATTTGAAGATAGTCCAGGTTATCTTGTTTATAGATCAAGAAGCAGATGCATGAGACTAGAAGGGGCCTTCAAGTTCAGTAACAACATCTCAATATTTCATAGTATAATTTCATAACCATACCGTTTGAGATCAATAAATGCAATTACTACTTATCCCACTACGTTTTTTAGTATTGGAATTATAATTAATGAATGGCTAACAAGAAGCTGGTATGATTCAATACACCCACCAAAAAACAAAAGTTTAAAAAGAGCAAAAAAGAAGGAATAAATGAAATAGTTTTAAAAAGAATATTAGCAGATTTTCTTTTAAATCTCTTGATAGGACCTAGCAAAACCTTAATATCTCATGCTGAGCTTCCAGCTTGCAAGGAAGTGATCATGCAGGGAGCTCCAAAACAGGCAAATTGAAACACCCTAGGCTTTGTGAAATTAAATAGGTTCTACCAATTGTATTTTTCTGGAAGTATATACAGATACCCACCACTGGGTTGTTTTGAGAGCAACCTATGATCCCAATGTTCTCTTTTCTTTCCTCCCAAGTTACAATATGTTAATTTTGCTGCCATTGTTTTTGATATCATGGAAGTACAAAATTCAGTGTTGTCTTCTGGTAGAAACTAGCCTGCTAGCTACAGCTCAGGAAGTTAGTTGCAAACAAGTTCCCCATCGTGGGGATGGTTCAGTATCACTTGACATCATTTGGACAAAATTAAATTGCATTGTATTGTACTCCTATAGAGCAAATAAAATTGCATTTAAAGTAATGACGTCCGAAGTTCCATTACAGTCGTTGTTCTGAATTGTGCAGGGATAAGATTTCAGAGAGAACAGGCTGGGTTTTTGTTTTGTTTTTTGTAAATTAAGGTACAGAGAAATCAGTTGCTGTTGCTATTCCTTTACACTTACAATTTCCTTCCTCCTCTTGGTTTCTATCATCTCACTTGCAGAAACATATTGTTCTCACTTGGGAGGAAGGCTTAGCACTGCAGCCAGGATTTCAATTCTTATTAAGGCCTTTGGATCAATCAGCTAGGCATAAAAATGCCTTTTTTTTAAAGAACGTTTTTGTTGAGCCACCAAGGAAGATGAATCAGTTAATAAAACCAAAGCGAATTTTTTGTATTCTTCAAGCAATGATTTCCTTTCCTTTCTTTCATAATATTTATGTAAGTAAATATTATGAAAGAAGACATATTTCTTGTCTTCTTTTATCAATTTGATTTTTTTTGTTTGAATACATTCATAGTGATTCAACATTATTTAGTACTCTTAAATATATACTCATTATATTTCTTTGGAGGTTGCTTCTATTTCTTTCTTTCTTTATGCTTATTTTTACCATCTTACAATTCAGAACCCAATTACTGCTGTTGTGATAGTTCACATGATTTTATTGGTGCCCACTGCACTTTAGCTAACTTGATCATTTATGCCGGTATGCAAAACCACGTGACCGAATGTTCTGCTGCAACTATCATAAACTTGCTCTTCCAATTCATTGTTATGTGGAGGAAGCTACTTAGTAGAATATCTGCACGTAGAAGCCTCTCCTTGTAGAATTCCTTAAACAACAACAGATTCAAATATATATTTTAAGCAATCTCTATGGGGGAAGGTTTAATTCACAAGGCAAATGAATAATGACTCTAGAGTCTAGCAATGACCAATATTTAAAAACAGTGGCAGAAGAATCAACAGCCCCAACAGAGGATGCATTGAATCCAGGCACCACTACAAAACTAAAGTCTCTTGAGCCTCCTGAGATGTTAGAAAGCCTTCAGCAAAATGCTTCAACTTTCAATGGGCAGCCCTTGAACAGTCAATATCTCCTTTGTGAGCTTACGGAAAAATCAAGGAATGAAATATTCCAAGTCAGAAGCCTGCCTTAGTATTTTACTTGGCATTGCCAAGTAAAGTGCAGAGCTGTTTGCATGTAATCACCAAGACTCAAGTTCAACCTTTAAAACTTTGGCAGTCAAAGCATTCTCCCAAATTTCATCCCATGCTAGCAATCTGGGACATCTGACTTGAAAAAAACGGCCAGGTGCTGCCATCTTCTGATACTAAAGGTTTCAGTATAAGCTTTCAGAGTTAAGTAGTTCGCTTGGTGCTATCCATGGTGCTGGAGCCCGAAATGCTTTTCAAGGTCCTAATACAAAAATAATGATGATTCACATCTATTAATTGTGGTGCAATATGGGGCGGGGGTAGGAGCATTGTTACTGGCTGGATTTGGATGTGTCTGTTTCAACAAATGTAGCTTCAGAAGATTCTAGTTTATTTCTCTTAGTTTATTTCTTGTTTCGTGGAATTTTTACTGACGCAGGAAGGGCAAGGCTGAGGACAAATGGGTAAGCTTTATTCAATGACCTTTGGGTACTTGCTTGCAAGAAAGAGGGACCCTGAACAATAGAAAGGCAGAGATTTTTTTTATACATTTTTTGGTTGGGGGATAGGGAATCTAAAAGAACTGATTTGTGGACACATTTTGAACAGGTGATATAAGAGTTTAAACAAAGGAAGATGTAAGATGTTAAGAGGATGGAAGGTTGATCCAATCAAGCATGCGCCCTTCATTAGGATGGTATATGTACGGTTTCTCACCTACCATTTCCTAAATGAATTTTGTAGGTAAGGTTTTTTATGTTTTTTTCTTGTGATAGGATTAAAAAGGCTATCTTGGGAGTGAAAACATGGCCATGTTTGGGTTATGTATTAGTCTGGGGCTGGTCCACTTTACACATGAAAAGAGGGGCAACAGAAGCAGCAGAGAGAAATGGAGAAAGAGTTTGCAACAGGAGAGGTGAGGGGAGGAGGGCAGAAAGGAGAGGGGAAGGAAAGATAATGGGAGAGTTTGGAGAAAAGTTTGCAGCTTTATTGTATTAATTTTTTATCACACTTTGCTTTATCATTTTGTGTGTCATGGTACATACTGAATATGAAAAATTTAAACTGACTCAGCATCTTTGAATGCAAGCACTTGATTCCACCAGTCACAGACTATTATGTGTCTTATTAATCAGATGAATTTTTTTTGTTTTTAATTTCACTGGGTTTTCTAATGTTGAATTGAATATAGTTGTTAATAGCTATACATTGTCTCAGGCTGTTTTCTTTAAGAGGAAGCATATACATTTTTAGAGAAATCAGTAGTAAGTATTTTCCTAAGCTATAAGTCAACAATCTGTGCATTTCATACATGAAACTGGCTGATCCTGTTGATAGCAACAACAGCATTTTAATGACCGGCATAGAATGATGCAACATGACATTTCACTGTTTACTGCACCTTTTATCACAATTTTTTTAAAAAAAAACAACTAGGAAGATTTCTGCATAGTAAGTTTGAGCCAGAATATTTAGGTTAGCAGCAGTAGACTATTCATGTTAAATTCTTAGTATTTGAGGCTAAAAGGTCAACAATACTGAATGTGATTTAAAATATGCAACCTAGAATGGAGAAACAGCACATAGTCATTTGATGTGTGAAATGACCACAGGCCCTATTAACCCTTATGCAGCAGTATTTAGTGTAATATTTTGATCCTGATTACACTTTTAGAGATCATTTTTCACTGGAGGTAGAATCTAAGTAGGGACTCTCTTCTCTATGTGTGTTTGTGCGCACACATATGTGTGTACATTTGTGTGTGTGTGTGCATATCAGAGGCTTTGCACTGGAATGCAGCAACATCATTTCCTTACTTGGACTACAAGTAATAGGTTGAGTTACTCTATTTACTTCTTTCATTAAAAGAAATACATTTAAAATTATTCTAAATTCCTTAAACTTAAAATATGGGCCATGCTTGTTTTTTTTTTTTAAAAAAAAACCACTCTATAAATAAAATTATAACACAACCCTGCTAAGCTGAAAATTCACATTTAAGAAGTGGCTTATGAAGTATAAGACAGATTTCATAATTTATGGATGGCAGGACTCAGCAATTTGATAGTATATAGAAATTTAATCAGTATTGCTGGAGTTGTCGACATGGCACGGTAGGAGGTACTTCTGACATTTCATGGAGAACTAAGCAAGATGAGGTACAGTATATGTGCATAATTCAGTAGGGTAGAGTGTTTCTGTTAAATCCCCATCTCTGTGGGAGGTACAGCCAATGTGGAGAATTACACTTGTGCACCATACGCATAAAAGATGGAGGAGATCCTCTATTCTAACTTGAATGCAGATGATTAAGAGTGGCTTCATCATATACTTGGCTGCAAATGACAAAGCGCAAAATACTATGCGGAACTTTATTTACAGAGAAGGATAAAAATGCTAATGCATGCTTCTGGCCTCTTTCAAAACTATGAAGAAAGAACGCAAAAAAAGATCAAGACACCATTTTCCTGGCTCCTTAAATGGCAAACACCAACAACATATTATGTATCCTTTGCAGTAAACACACAGCTTACTATTACGTTCAGTTGATTTATTTCTATTTTTTTCCAGTGGAAATACCATATACATTTTTTCTTATCAACTATATTGCACTGAGCAGCTGCATGACTTGATAGTATGACAACACAGAAACCAGGTGCTCTTTTGAAAATATAGCTTTGCTTCCTATCCCCTTCCTGGGAATGCTCCTTTGCTTGAGAGATAATTTGTTGTTTGTTTGTTTATCAGATTTACATAGCCACTTAGCTCACAAAGGTGACTTTTTTCAATAAGTTTAATAACTTGGTCCATTAGAGCTTCAGAATGGACTAGATAACCCATACCCTGTTGGAAATATTATCTAAACAGAGAAACAGAACGACCATGGGCACCCCTACAGAGCCTTCCTGATGACAGGTGGGCAAAAAAGTAGCGGGAATGGAAGAAACTTCTGACTTCTTGCTTATTTCCTCACTGAGTATCCTCTAAGGTGCTGCATGAGTCAGGAACCAGTCATGGAACTGGTACCGGTTGGGGAGGGTTCTTAAGGGTGTACAAGAGGTGCTGTGCAGATCAGAGAAGGTGCAGGGGGCAGATAAGGGTCAGGGAGAATGCATGGTAGTATGCAACTAACTATGACTTTTTCCACAAATCAAGACTAAAAAGTCTTCACATAGTATAATACATGAATTTCAATTTTTTGGGAGGGGGCAGGCTGTGGGAAACCACCTGACCACTGACCATTTTACTCTTGAGATTCTCATAGGTAACTATCTAGGCCACTGTTCACTGGCATCATCTAAGTAGATATAGGCAGCTATGGAGGTGACCTTGAAATAGCAATAGCTATAGCACTTAGACTTATATAGCACTTCATAGTGCTTTACAGCCCTCTCTAAGCAATTTACGAAGTCAGCATATTGCCCCCAGCAATCTGGATCCTCCTTTTACTGACCTCAGAAGGATGGAAGGCTGAGTCAACCTTGAGCCCCTCAGAATCAAATTCCTGGAGTGAGCAATGAGTTATCCTGCAGTACTGCATTCTAACCACTGTGCCACCATGGGTCTTTTAGTTATCTGGAAACCATTAAGACAACAACAGGTGGACAAACATGCTTTGAGCCCAGGTGAAGGGGAAATATTAGAAAGAGACTCAGATTTGCTTCCCCCTAGCTCCCTGATTTATAAGGGGGAGGAAAGAGAAAAAAAGTCAGACTTGCATTACTGCAGCTTTTCTTAATAAACAGACTTCTATTCTTCTTGTGGAACATGTTTCCTAATCTAGACAACTTCATAACGTTAACAGGAAGGTCATCTTCAGAGATATCAAATGCCAAGTTGGCCCTTACTGGGATCAGCATTTCAACAAGATATTACACATGCAAAATGTATCTCCTTGTTATTATCCTTCTGATATTATGGCTGCCAACTGATTAAAGAACTTTTAGTTGAACTCTGATTAAATAATTTGAGCAACATGATTGATTACACAAATTTACATAATGCCAAATCTTTCATATACATGTCTACTAATTAACACTTTAATAGGCAATAATTCCATAGTTGTAATTTTCCTTATAATAAAGAGGTAGTATAACAAACAAAACTGTTACATCTTTTATTCTTTATTACAAATAAAACTTAACTTTGATTATTAAGCTTTCCAATCTGCTACTAATATGCCACAATCAAACTGTCACATCCAAACAAATATGTCATCAGCTCCATCTCTTAATACTTATCACTGATCTCCAACAACCAACTGAAGCTTTAGAGCAGACATGTCAAACTCACGACGTCACGTGACGTCGTGCAACGTATCAGGACAGTTTTGCCATTGCCGGCAATGGGGTGGGCACAGCTTCCACGTGACGCGTCTGGCCCACGGGCCGGCAGTTTGACACCTCTGCTTTAGAGGGATAATGGATCTCAATATAGACAACTGTTCTTTCCCTTACTTCCCACCCAGTCCACAACTAAGAATATTGGCTGAAGTAGTGATAGGAAGCTGATGCTCAGTTTTCTCCATCCAAATATTGTGTTGTCTTATTGGATACAGCTGGGAGAAATGGAGAAAATCTTACTGGATCCTAGATTGCAGTTTGCAAGAGCCCTTAAGTTTCAGGTTAAATCATCTATCAGCATAACCCAATCCACTGCTGATAAGAAGTTGGCAACCATGGGCGATTGTACATTTTCCTCAAACCAATCAGCAATGTGCAGACCTACATAAGCCAAATCAAAGAAATTTGTTAAACTTATGACAAAATCTGTAACTGGCTTAGACATCATTTTTCCTTACTATTGCTGACTATTATAAGATTTAGATTTTATTTTAAGGATTACGTGACAGTATTTATCAGTAAACCTCCAAACTTCATCGGACTAAATAGAGCACAAAATCAGTTTTTCACCCTTCTCCTATGCAGCGTACCTAACAACATTAAAATCTACCAACCTCCCTCCCCCATTAACTAACACAATTGTTGAAATAGTGCAAAAAAAAAAAAAACCCCTCCCAAATTCTCAGGTTATTTTCTCAGCTCCAAATCATTTTTGGGAATTTCATGTATTCTTGTTTAGACTATTTACACATCTGAATAATTTAGCGCAATATTTCCTTTACCTTCACCCTGTATTTCCCCACAGGTTTTAAAGAAGCATCTGCTTCTAAGTTGTCACTGTATCCTATAATAGTGATTTTAATAATAGCAGATAAATATTTCAGTCTTCTCAGACACATAGCCTGCTGTTAGCAAGAATCATCTCTGTATGTTTAAGGCCTGATTTAATAAAATCTCCATCTGTCTGCCATGGAACAGAAGGCTCTGCAAAATTATGATGGTTGAAGAGTCTATTGGGAGGATGATGGCTTGTACAACGTGTATAGGCTTCTACAATACAAAAGAGACATAGCTGTTGGGTCTGATCATTCCCATTTTATTTTGTATGTTCAATCTCCATTTAAAATGTCACTTCAGTGTGTAAATAAAACCCTGAAAGTCATGCATGTGTTGGTCATCACTCTGCATCACCCACCATACAGACTTGTATAACTGGAAGATACCCAATTATACAATATGAAATATGGATGGCTTGGCCAAAAAAAAATCAGTCAGAAGTTAAGATATGGGGACCAATAAATACTGGCAAATCTTGTTATATGTTTGACATTTTCCCAATGACAGTGATAGGCTCTTACTAAGATATGGAATAGGTTGCATGTTGCAGTGTAGATTTATATCAGGGGTCTTCAAACTTGGCCCTTTTATGACTTGTGGACTTCAACTCCAGAATTCCTCAGCCAGCGTGAAGACCCCTGATTTATATACGCTCTAAAGTAAGAGTAGTTCATGATATTAACAGCGTAGTAGTTTGCACATGCACTGTTGCATTTCATCAATAATCTCCGAAGTACAAATGCTCTTTGTGATCAGCCCCACTTTACTTTCTTGTGTTAACAAAATACTACATAAATGGTAACAATATCCTCCTTGTTATCAATCTCAGCACTGCTTTCAAAGACTACGTGATTACTCTACAAAGCTAGATAACTAACTGAAAGATGACTGACTTTTTGGCACTTTTATACCAGCATGCCTGAAGATAATCAGACTAAAGAGACTCTTCTCAAAGAAATATCTCCTGGGGTTGTATATAGATAAATCATAATCCAGTAGTAGGACACAGTAGAAGAAACTCAGACTGAGACTAGAGTCAAATGCCAGTATTCCTGCTACATGAACAGCTCTGTATTGAGCATCCATGAACAGCTCTGTATTGAGGCAATGAATCTCAAATTCCATCTGTATGCATATTCCACATTTTTATCCTAGCATAAATGAAGGGTTAATAATTATCAAAACATTCCCAGAATAACTGCTGTCCTACTGAACTTTTCCTGTGGGTACCTTACTAGAAACAAGGGTCTATATTGGTGCTTTGGTATTTAAAATAGAAATTCAGAAGGCAGAAGTCGTTTAAAAAAAATCAGACTTGTTTCATAGTCCAAGCTTAGTTGTTTATAGAGGAGACATATTAAAATCAACAGGATTTATGTATGTTCCATAAAAAGTTCCAATAGCTGTGGTAGGATAAAGCAATGCCATATAAAAATAATTAATAAGAAGGACACTTTCACAATGTTCTTGTGCGTGTGTATATCTGGTAGCCTTAATTAGAACTGTCTTTTGCATATAAAAAATTGTCTATTTCATGACATGAAACCATACTTCCACATTCAGAAACCTTTCCTTTATCATGTTAGCCCATCAAATATGCATTAATGAAAAAGTTACGTGTTGAAAATATCATGGCACAGAAATATTGAATAGTACGTTTTTACATCCCGACCCATTGCAAGAAAAAAAAATCAACCCCCCTTGAGCTGGTAGAGATTTTTGTAAGTATAAGAAGGACTTTTCCCATTCTGATTTCCTTCTGTGGTCTATGTACTCTCCGGGTTCTACACCTGGGAAACCCTTGGAATTATGTGACTCTTGACATAGAGAGGAGAACATTTGTGAAGACCATCTATTTTCTTCTTTCCTTCTTCTGTAAACCTTTATTGAAGAGATAGGGAACATGGTATCTTTCAGATGTTTGGGCCATCATCAACCCAGATATCCTGGCAATAATGAGGAACTGTGGACAAAGGATTATTGGATTACTGTTGTTCAAAGAAAAGTGGAAACAATTTAATGGCCACTGGTGAAAATATATAAGTATTGCAAAGACTGGATTTTAGCAATGGATCATTCAATACAATTAATACATTGCCTGTAACAGGAGAACAGAATAGGTACAGCAATGTAACAAACTCAGAGCAGAGTTATAGCCAATCTAAATTCACTCTACCAACACCTGTAAATGCAAGCAATATGTTTCTTTTAAACAAGGCCCAGAAAGCATCTCCTAGGGTATCCTTAGGGATTGCACACTTTTGGAACTAATTAATCACTGGTTGCCACCAAGGCTCCACTCCACTGCATATGAAGCAGACATGACTTGGTAGTAGGGGTAGGCAAAGAAGCTTTGTTAGAAAATCTGCTGAGCTACCACTGTTTAAAAGAAATATAATTTGAAGGTAATATATATTAAGAGAACAACGAAGCTGACATCAAAATGGATTGAACTTAAACACTTGTATTTTAGAGACAGTCTGTAACATTGCTTTTTTATTTTTGCTTTTTTTTAAAAAAAATAACCCCAATAATTGTAAATAGATTTTTTTCCCCTTAACTGTGTTGAAAACAAATTAAATTATTGGAAAAATGTTTTATAAAAAGATTTGAGCATCTTTTACGCTGTTGCTCTTCATGAGATCATTTCTAGTTGATAGTATTTCTTTATTGTAATATCTTACTTAAGAAAGAATTAAGATACATTTAGAATATGGATAAAAAAGTACTTGGAATGTCTGTTCGGTTTTTCCCATGTTATTAGTTACAGTCCTATTAATAACTGTATCCCAGTATTCCCAAAGGTATCAGTGTGAAAAGCATGTCAATAAAAGCTGTAAATCTATTTACCTTAAGATATATCTCTGCGTATTATGGGAATACTACATAATGGCCTTGAGTGGGAAAGGCAGAGTCATGAAGACTTATTTTCAATTGTGAAAACCAATTCCACTTCTAGTACTTTTTTCGGTTAAGCAAACCCAGTAGTAGAAAGTTACTGCAAATAATGAAGTATCCTTTGAAAGGCATGAAACTAACCTACTCAGATGTCTTTTCCCCATTTAATAAAAAAGCAACTTGGATTTGTATGATTTTGATCAGGAAAACAAACCTCTTCCCAAGCTACTAAAAGCAGGAATGCCTTTCTTATATTAACTTCATTGCCCAAAGCCCTATTTATGGAATATAGATAGCAAATAAAATAATGCACTACATCCTACATTAGGTTAATGAACTTCCATCTAAACAAAATAGGTTTCCTTTGTTCTCATCATCCCTAAATGAGAAAAGCAAAACCTCTCATTCTAGTGAAAACAGAACTAGAAATATAAAATATAGAAAATATATGGCACAAGACAGAGAAAACATAAAAGTTTTAAAAAGTAATGCCCATAAGTATACAGGAATATAGAAACAGACTTTTCTAATGCCTGTACAACTCCAATCCTTATATAAAACTGATCACCTCTATAAATTTGTCATAATCATCATCATCAACAACAACAACATCACCCATTTTGGTCTTTTAAAATAGGATTTGTTGGAGGACATTACATAGGAAAAGTAGTTTTTAAGTTTCAAAGGTTACTTTTTTAAAATCAACTAAAATATGCGAATAATAGGTTATCTGGATTGCCTGTATGTTTCAGTTTTCATTACTTGCAAAGAGATTTTTTTGTGATTTAAAATGCCAAGAACTTCAGCTAATAGTACAGGTTTTCTTTTAAAATAAATGCAACACTTTAACATAGCAATTACTGTTATAATTGCAAATTGCTCCAAGTTTTTGGATTGTTCCTAATGTTTTTTTTATTTCCAATATCAGTTTTGATTGCATTCATTTTCAAGAGTCCTTTTATTAGCATTCAGAGATTGCTTGTATTTTTTTCGTAAGTTTAGATGTAAACTGCTTTGAAAATTTTGATAAAGAATTAAGTATTTTGAGTTGTCTTATGCTTAAAAACTGTTTATATCCTTATTTGAGCACCTGGTAAGTGACAAACAAATTCACTATGTCTTGTGTGAAAGGGGGCAGAATTTCAATTATATAGCAGCTACCTTACCCTTTTTAACCCCAAAAATCCCACACATACCCCACCCTCCACAGATATCCCATATTCTTACAATACTAACCCCTCTTACATAGCAGTTTCCATACTTCATTTGTTTTTATTTTATTTTATTTATTGCACATGTATACATTGATTATTAGATGCTTAGTGTTGCCCCAATATTCTCATGTTTCTATTAGAGAAATTGCAATAATTTATAAATTGATATTTCTTCCTAAGAACTGCATGATCCGATTTCCTTTGCTCCTATTGTATTATCTGAATTGTGTATTACAGAAAGCAATCAAGGAGAAGCTACACAAGTTCCGTAGGTATAAAAGGGGAGAGCTTCAAAGCGTTTTGTAAACACAAACAGTGTACAAATGGTTCTTGTTTCTCATTTCCAAGCATTCAAGGACATGACCCAAGAATTAAACACTTAAGAATAAAAAAAAATGATGTACATAAAATGAGAGTCTCCAGTAATGTTTTCCATTATCTAGAAATCATGATGAGCTCAAGTACAATAAATACTAAAGGGACTTATGCAATGAACAGATACTACCACCAGTTTGTATTAGGAAGTCTTAACTGTTAGTAAGTGTTTTCTATCAGGACCAGAACAGGGTGGTGTGTCCATCTTGGCCTTCTTTGATCTTGAGGTGGCTTTTGATACCACTGATCCTGATACCCTTCTGAGTAAGCCAAGGGGATTGGGAGTGGAGATGTCAGAGGGTGAGGTCAGGATAGGAGTTGATACAGACATGCACAACCAGCATGTAAACAAATGAAGGATTTCATTCTGAATGTTAAGATCTTTTTGCTAATAATGTGGTTTGTGTGATGATTATGTACACGTGAAATTTATTGACAAAATTGTACAAATTGCATTATGTGTGATTATTATGTACAAGTGAAAATTATTATTTGTAACTTTGCATGAATTGCATTTGGCGAGTACTAGAATAAAAGACCTACAAAAAACAGGCAAGGGACGGATCTGCAGCTGATCAACCCACCAGAAAACAAGAGTTAGGTGGACACACAGAATCTGTGGCCTCCTTGCTGCCCTCTGAATAACCCTCTCAAGAGACAACCAATTGGATCCATTTCTCTTCTGTCTCACTTCTGTCCAGGTGAAGTATGATAACATACAAATGAATGGTGGAAGCATTATTTAAAATTAAACTGTGTTCATGCTTCAAACATTGCATTATTTAACTCACTTGTGTATTTGTGCATGGTCTCTAACCAATAACAATAAGATCTCGCTTTCACTCAGAAGTTCCTACAAAACAGATTTGGATTACCATGCTTTATTTTGGAAATAAAATCAATTTAAAAGGCTCTGTCTCTCTTCTCTGTTCCACAAGCAATAAAGCTAATACTCTGACAATCAACACATATATTGCATGCACACTTTCTTTTCATCCCTTTACCATAAGTTCCTTTTCTACCGGTGGTAAGGTAGCACCCTTCTTATCACACAAAGACTTTGTGCAAAGTCATCTAGTCAGAGGCTGTAACGAAGTGGGATTCTGAATTAAATCAAGACATATATGAGAAGACTTCAGTATCACTAGAAAACGTCTACTATGAAGCAAGGTCAAATTAGTCATGCATTGTGTAGATGCAATGAATGTACCCCTTCTTCACATGTAAATAGCAACTGTGATGTGGTGCAGGAAAAAAATGCACACAGCAGCAAGAGCTAAGGATGAACTTGATATGATCTGAATGAAAATAGCCGCCATGCTGTTGCTATATGCATTAGATATTAGAAGCTTCCATTGCCATTTTACTTTTTACAATATCTTTTGCCTTGCAGCCCCCCAACTAGGGGCATTAAGCAGGCTCAAGTCGCAACTGCGAAACATTTTAAATCCAAATTAAATTAAATCCAAATATACACATACATACATACATACATACATACATACATACATACATACATATATATGTTTTCTGAGGTTTTCGCGGGTGTTTGTATGTAGGTCTGTACCTCTCCAATCCATACATGAAGCAAACTGACACCCACCATAAAGATGTGGCACGACCACGAACACGAAGCCAAACTACAGCAATGAAGCTCACCATCTCAAATCCCCCTGCAACTCAGACTAACCTGAGCACAACAAAGCCCCCACCCAAACAGAACACTCCCCCAGCCAATCAGAGCACAGCCAACCCCCCATCCAA
>NW_015386642.1:7477-18072 GCF_001527695.2 Protobothrops mucrosquamatus | reverse complement strand
ATATATATATATATATGTTAATAGTTGTTTCTGGCAAACCAATATGATCCCGGCAGTATTTCATATAGGATCTGCAGAATTAAGCTGCACCTCACTTGGTAATGGGAGTAGAAAGCAGCGTGCCTAATGGTAGTGCAATTGTGTTTCAGATGTGAAAAGGGCAATGTTTATGGAACGTAACATCAGAATCAAGAGTATTCTCCATTCCTGATTATAATTTCTAGCATACTTTTAGATAAAATGCATTACAATTCTTATCTGAAGTTATCTATCACAAGCAAGTAGCCTTAGTCAAGGAAAGGTCAAAATGGTAATTTAAAGTGGTAATTTATGCTGTCTGTTATGAATGAAGACCTGTATTACATTAGTCAGAGATCACTTAGAAGTTTGCAAGGACAGAATCACCTTTGCTTTTGTGAAAGGCATAAAGCAATCAGATTATAGGTAAGAGAAATCATTTCGAATAACAAAGTCTGTTGGTGGCAGCTGTTGATTTTTGTAGTTCTGTCTTCATACATGTTTAAAATGGACAAACTAATTAAAGTAAAAAGTCATCTCTGCAAGGTAGGTTAGCTCCTATTGGTAGTCCTTAGCTTGGCAAGCTCCAGGTGCATACTCGAACTACAACTCCCAGAAATCCCAGAGGCATAAATCAATGATAAAGGACACAATAGCTAAATAATTTCTGGTCCCATGCCAGGTAGGCTTTATAGGTCACAACCAGAACTTTGAATTGAACCCAGGAGCAAACTGGCAACCAATGAAAATCATAAAGCAGAGATGTAACATGCAGTGAATGAGAAACATTCATAATTTCCCATGCCACTGTACCAGCTTTAATTATCAGATGTTCTTCATGAGTAGCCCCATGTACAGCACATTACAGTAATCCATTATGGAGGTGACCAGGACATGAGTGAGTGACCTAGAGTAGACCCTCCCAATCTAGGAACGGGTATCACTGACACACAACCCGAAGTTGTGCAAAAGTCCTCCCAACCATGACTGCCACTGCTTTTTCAAGCAGGAGTTGTTAATCCAGGAGAACTTCCATATTTCACATTAAGTCTCTTTGGGGTAGTGCAAACCCCATCCAGTATCAAATTTGGTAAGCTCCCAGAATCTGAAACCCTCCAAACCCAAGCTACATTTAGAAGTATTAGAATTTAATTAACATTAAATAGCAATAAGTAGCTAAAATTACCAATAACTAGTGTTTGCATTTACGCAAGGAGAAAAAAAATAAAAATATCATTACAAAGAAACCTTCACTGTCTCTCTTTTTATTTCAATGAATGCACCTCTATCTCTTTTGTGATTGTTTTGGTTTTTTTCTCTTATCTTGTATGAATCCTGCACAATACTCTTCCTTCTTAGGATGTTCACAGATTCATAATAAACCATTACCCAAAGTTTTCACCTCTGACACTTGCAATCTAATCAAAACACCCATTTCCATATATTTTATATTCTCTATAAAACAGTTTTTTCTTACAATCTACTGCAGAAGGCAGCATATAACCAACTTGTCTCAGGTGCAGCTAGCAAAACTGAGGGTCGTCAACTAGGTTGGGAAGTCCAAAAACATCTTTAGACGAGACAGTTGCTGTCTGTATTTTTTTTAAAAAAAAATCTCTAGGGGTTGAGCATAACTTGCAGGATCCATTACTTACTTCTTTAAAGCTAACCCTCAACCCTCCACAACAAACCAATGAAGAGCTGCCTATGATGATGTTCAAAAGCCACAAAATGTTAACTGTCAGGAAATAAATAGGGTGGGAGACAGTGTCCTACTATACTATAACAACTCAAGAGTGTGGCAAGCTGCCAGGGGTTTTAGCAGAAGTCCTCCAGCTACAGTTTAAATACATTTCAAGATTTTGTAACCTAGCCAACTTACAAATCTACAATTAATAGACCTGTGCCTCTAGCACAGAGCAAAGTCAATGACAAAGGAAATAGCTATAACAATAATATTTTTTTGTTGAAATGTTAACAAGGTCTGATACCAAACACAGAGAATTAAGGCCAGGCTTTCCTCTCTTCCCCATGACACAAAACCAGGACTTTTTAGGCAAGAAAGGTTTAATGCATTAATGGTGGACTCCCGGTGTACAGGCCTCCCTAGGGCCTCACTAATCACAAAGCAAACCAACCTTAATAGTTTTGTGGAAACAAGGCCATTATGTTCTTTCAGCAAAACTGCCCCATGACTTCTGGAAACTCTGGATCAGTAGGTGATCATGAAGAAGCATAAACAGAAAAGCTCTGATCTATATATCAGTTTCTTGTGCCCTTGTTCAGCTTCTCCATTTTAAAATGTTTTTGCTCTGGCTCAGCATCTGCAGATCAGGATTGTTTGAAGGGGTTTTTTTTTAATACAATAAGCAGATGTTTATGACCAGAGATTTCTCCTCTCTTTCCCCCTCTGTTTAGAATGATTTTCAGCAGCCTGTGGGCCACAGTGGGTGGGTGGTGACATGCAAAGAGCAGTGGCAATTTTTAAAATGGATTTCTTAGGAATTTTCACTAGTGTCCATTTGTTTGTCTGTTTCTAGTGAATTAAGCCTAGCCGTACCTTATTAAATTTTCTGCTGGAAACTGGCAGGAAACGAGGCCTCCAATTTTCAGCAATCTGACACTGAATGTCAGTGTTATAACTGCAAAGTGCTCAGGGGCTGGGGGGGGGAAAGCTCTTCCCTGCTTTATTGTTTTACAAACTACTCTGTGTGTGCATATGCAAGCACAATGAATAAATCCAGAAGAGTCTTTGCTTTTGTTTCTTGTCTTAATCCTTTAAAAATTCCTCAGTCCCTCCCTAAGGTTTTTGCTCAAATTGAATTGCAAAAAGAAGCAATTCCATTCAGAGATCAACTGGAGATATACAGGTAGTCCTTGACCTAGGACAGGGGTAGGCAACCTTGGCTCTTTTATGACTCGTGGACTTCAACTCCCAGTATTCCTGAGCCAGCTGGCTCAGGAATTCTGGGAGTTGAAGTCCACAAGTCATAAAAGAGCCAAAGTTGCCTACCCCTGACCTAGGACCATAATGAAGCCTGGAATTTCTGTCATAAGTCATTATGGTAGTAAATCAAGGTACCTATGTGACCAACCCATTTTATGACCTTTTTTTGCAGCAGTCGTACAGTAAACTCACTCATTCCTACGGACGTTTTTTGCCAGAAACCAGCAAAAAAATTGTAAATCATGGTCACAGAACGGGCTGTAAAAGTGAGCCGGTTGCCAAGCACCCAAAATGAGGTCATGTGACTACAGAGGATGCGTCACTAATGGAACTCTGGAGGTGGGTCCTAAGTACCTTCTGGGGATCCATCATAACTTTGAATGGTTGCTAAGCAACTGTTTGTTGTATCTTAAAGTGGGTCATGGGATGGTATTCAGTTATTCCTCAAGCCCATGAGTATCCAGACATAATACATGCCAACAGAAAAAGGGGACAAGGTCTCAATTGTGTGGTTGCAGCTGCCACCTTGACATTTTTTGCTCTGCCACTGCTTCCACCTAGAAGCCCTGGCACTCTCTGTCAGCCCTAGGAAGCAGGAAATGATAAATCACTTCCAAACATTTTGCCAAGAAAATTGCAGGGAAAATTGCAGACAAATCTTATTGCATTCTTTGACCAAGTGACAAAATTAGTGGACCAGAGGAATGCTGTGGATATAATTTACTTGGACTTCACTAAGGTATTTGATAAAGTAGATCACAACCTACTACTTGATAAGATAGAAAAATGTGGGTTAGACAGCATCACCACCAGATGGATTTGTAGCTGGCTGACCGGCCGTACTTAGCATATGGTCCTCACTGGAACCGCATATACATGGATGGAAGTGTGTAGTGGGGTGCTCCAGGGCTCTGTCCTGGGCCCAGTGCTCTTCAACATCTTCATCAACGATTTCGACAAGGGGATAGATGGGGAACACATCAAATTTGCAGACGACATCAAGCTGGCAGGAATAGCCAACACTCCAGAAGACAGGCTTAAGATACAGGAGGATCTGGACAGACTTGAACATTGGGCACTATCTAACAAAATGAAATTCAATGGTGAAAAAAGTAAGGTTCTACATTTAGGCAAGAAAAACCAAATGCACAGGTATAGTATAGGTGGTACCTTGCTCAATAGTAGTAACTGTGAGAGGGATCTTGGAGTCCTAGTGGACAATCACTTAAATATGAGCCAGCAGTGTGCTGCAACTGCCAAAAAAGCCAACACAGTGCTAGGCTGCATTAACAGAAGGATAGAATCAAGATCACGTGAAGTATTAATACCATTTTACAATACCTTGGTAAGGCCACACTTGGAATACTGCATCCAGTTTTGGTCACCAGGATGTAAAAAAGATGTTGAGACTCTAGAAAGAGTACAGAGAAGAGCAACAAAGATGATTAGGGGACTGGAGGCTAAAACATATAAGGAACGGTTGCTAGAAATGGGTATGTCTAGTTTAATGAAAAGAAGGACGAGGGGTGACATGATAGCAGTGTTCCAATATCTCAGCGGCTGCCACAAAGAAGAGAGAGTCAAGCTATTCTCCAAAGCACTGGAAGGCAGGACAAGAAGCAATGAATGGAAACTAGTCAAGGAGAGAAGCAACCAAAAACTAAGGAGAAACTTCCTGACAGTTAAAACAATTAACCAGTGAAACAACCTGCCTCCAGAAGCGGTGAACGTTCCAACACTGGAAGTCTTTAAGAAGAGACTGGACAGCCATTTGTCTGAAACGGTATAGGGTTTCCTGCCTGAGCAGGGGGTTGGACTAGATGACCTTCAAGGTCCCTTCCAACTTCATTATTATTATTATTATTATTATTATTATTATTATTATTATTATTATTATTAATCCAGGCAGTTGCCATTGAGTCAACCCTGATTCTAAGGCAATAATAATGGTAATCTGCCTATCCCGGATCCTTGGGAAAGACTTGATAGGTGGACAAAAATGCCAAATCCAGTCTGAACATCTGGCTGACTGTGCAACAAACCAGAAATAATGGAATGGTTAAGATGTGACTGTCTTCAGACTCTTCAAGTCTCTGTAACCATCTGACTTCTTTCCAAGATTCGGAGTAATATAATCTGTCAGAATACCTACATATTTAGGCTACTCTTGAATTATATTGAAACAAAGGAAAAAGAAATATTCAGAGGCCTTCAAACTTTTGGAGAATGTGCTGTTTCCCAGTGGAAATTTGGAGAAATCATCTACCAAATTTCTCTCTACAAATTTGGTGGAAAATGTCAGGATGCCCTTTGCTCATCTCTCATCTAGCCTATATGCAGCTGAGTTCTCATGCCTATATCCTTGCAAGCTTAAGATATTCATCACTCATCACTTATCCATAATGTTCGGCCTATGTGGTATATGATTGCACAGCAGGTTTGACTAAAATGTTTTAGGCAGATATTTTATGATCGATATGCAGTATCTTGGACCCAAGAACTAAAAGGGGGGAAAAATCAACTTTTAGGTGAATGCTTGATAAGTATCTCTGCTGGAAGTCCTTCTCACATACATCATGCAGAAGCTGCATAGACCGAGAGACCAGAATATAATAAGAAATTTAAAACCGCTGCACGTAGCAGATAACAAAGTGCTGGATCTAGGCAACAACACCAGGAAGTTCAGGTGTTTGTTTAATATTCAGTGTGCATATTCTTAAGTAGTCCATGCACATATTTTAAAATTTACATTAAATGTTCCTGCACTTTCCCCAAGAACCTGTAAGAAGCAATATCTTCAATAATAGGTAATGAGACTACGATAAAGTCAAAAGAAGGTTTATCCAGAAAAAAGTTTGGTAGAAAATGTCTTATCTTTGCATCTGTTATTTCAATAAAATGCTAGAAGCACAAAGCAATTCTTACTCTGACTCTCATTACATGCATTGCTTTTGGCAAAAAATAATGTTATGTGTTTTTCAAGTACTTGAAAAACCAGTGTGATAACCAATGAAATTGCTTAAAAAGTTACACAGTTATCCAGATGTCTATTCATAATTCTGTACTTATATGCCTTTATATTTATGTCTTTCAGAAGAGTGGAATAAGCTATGTACATCTTTACTGTATATTAACTCCATGGCCCAAAACAGATGTAAGCACATTTTCCCTTAATGCTATATTTCAATATTTAGTAAAACTGCATTTTCCCCTTTTCTGGTTATTTAAACATATATAAATGATTAAGAATAAAAGGCATCAGGCAACAAGGTCATAGGAGAACACTAGCATTAAACATATATTTTGTTCTAATCAGGTCCCCTGATTACACATATTTGTCATAATTGTTTATTTTTTTTACAAATTAAGAACAATGGTTTGGTTTTCCATAGTGGACAAATAGTAATTAAGGGGTTAGAGAAGGCAGGGATGAGTTTCCCTTTCTTCCACAAAAGTATACAGAAATCATATTAGAATCATGTGGCTACAATACCATTAAGCTCAGTGTATGGTATTGCTTTTAAAGAAATAAGTTTCCACTCATACTAATAAGACACTCAATTATTATATCAAGAGAAATTTATTTTGGTATGGAGAAGATGGATAGATTATATTCAGAGAAAATATGAAATGAACAATTATCATATAGCTTTTGAATAATTATTGTTACTTGTAAATATTTCTATATATAATTTACATATATAGTTCATAGTTAAGGTGATTATATGTTAGAGTTAAAGTAAGTTTATACTTGTTTATATTATGATTGGGTTGCTTGGGTTAAATTTGGATTATTATATGTTTAATCCTGTATTCAGCTCTGGGAAGTCAGGGAGGGAGGGGGGAAGGGGATTAGGGGACTGAAATTATAAAAATTGATGTATTTATATGTTATAGTTAAATAATAACTGTATTGAAAAGAGGAGATGCTCGGCTGGTACCCCAAACTGCACTCGAAGAGGCGGTTAAGAAGGGAGTGGGGATGTAGGAGGTGCAAAGGAGGAAGGTGGAGAGGTTGTGGGATGAGAGGGAGGAAGGACAGGAAAGTGGATGAGGGTGGAGGCAAGGCGGGGGCCGCCGAGCGTCTCCAAAAAAAAAAAAAGGTATGGATTTGGATTATTTTTTACTGCTTCTGTATGTAAATGCATCATATTGGTATTTGTTGTTTAATTATAAAAATTAATAAAACTTTATTTAAAAAAAAATAAGACACTCAATTATTAATAAGAACAATAGTGTCATGGTGATATAACCCTCTATACATTTTTTTTTAATGTAAAGGTCAATTTACTGCTACAAATATAACTGACAGCACCCTATCATATAGAACTCTCTAGCACAAAAAAAAAGCATCCACTCAATTTAATCATTCCTATATTCATGCTACTAAATACCCAGAACATCTAATGTTGGTTCTGCTTTAGATTTCTAATATACACTCAAACATGTGTCTCGTTAAAAGCAATGTGCCTTTTATGAGAGTCATGCACAAGTGGTAAGACATCTAAAAATAAGCAACGTATCATAGATTGCAGCAGCCAAACCTCTCCACAGCAGCTAACATTCCACAAAAAAATTGGGAAGACAACAACACCTCTTGCAGTTCTGTCACCATTCAGTGACCAAGGATACAAGAGGAAGACTAAAACTTTCTATGTTTCTGTATGACTTTAAAAGAGGCGCCAAGTTGTTCTGTTTCTCAATGCTGTTGACACATCAGGAGGATGCACACAGTTCGGTATCATTGTCTGAATCTCTGTTTGCTCACCTGTAAAATGGATGATTAAGTTTAGCTTATCTAAAAAATTAGATTCAGAACCAGGTGGCTAGATTCTAATAAATTGAGCAATGCTGCTGGACAGCAAATTGTAACTGGCATTTCTGTCTGACATACAACGTAAAATTTTAGAGGTTACTATGTCTCCCTTAGAAAACAGACGACAGGTACTGAACTGAGTTAGAATCCCCTTGACCAAATTCATGCTCTGAAGATTTTTTTCTGAATTAGAAGTTGTCTGAGGAAGTTGTGACTCTTATCTAGGGAAAATAGATTTAAGCTCAGTTATATATGTGGTAGCTAATATTTTGAAGAATCTTCCGAAGCTTCAGGTGGTATGGAATGAAAGTGTTGGAGATTTGTTGGGTCTAGTTAGAAAAATAGGTCAGGTGACATCAATTTCGTAAAGACATGTTGGTTGCTGGTATGATCTTCAGTGCTTTTTTTTTTAAATCTTTGAATCTTTAGACGAGCTAAGTCCATGCTATTTGGAGTCTTACCCACATCTTCATAAATCTATCAATCTATTAGTACTATCTTCAAAGATTCTTAGAGGTTTCTCAGAGTCAAGGATCTAATGAAAGAAATAAGCTATAGAAGATATCCTCCATTATATATCAAAATGCTCAGTTTCTGAGGAAAATCACTGTAAGGCTTGTCCATCATCCATTTCTGAAGTAACATTTTCTTCCAAATAATGTATTATTTAATAGCATTACATTAAGAATCTGGCTTCCCAAGACCTGGGTTACAGATCCCATGAAAATTCTTCTACTGTATATGCAAGCATTAGTTTCTGGCCATGTTTTAGTGGTCCTGATTTTATTTTTACACCAATGCCTTTTTCTATTTACGCATTATTTTTTACCCCATTTCTTACACACAATGTGTGTGTGTGTGTGTGTGTGTGTGTGTGTGTGTGNAGAGAGAGAGAGAGAGAGAGAGAGAGAATTCTGTCCTTTAGACTTACAATCTGAGAGTTAAGCTTCACTTGTGATATATCTATGTTATTTTCTTGGCAACAGTACAGAATCTTTTTAACCACTGCATTTTTCCAGGAAAAGGGAAAATCTGTTTTTCAAGGCCAGAATATTAAATGATACAGGTTTGGCTGAGATTTTCTTGATGGTTTCTTGTCTGAAGGCCGATTGATGATCTTCAGTTTTGCAAAGTAACTGGTGGAACTGGTAAAGGTATACTTTTATTTGTTATGTCTCTGGACACTAGAAAAAAAGCCATGTCCTTTATACATATATATATATAAAATGTCTACAAGAAAAAAAATCAGTGACTAACTCTATCCAACTTACCTGTTCATTTCAGTCTCCTGGAAGTGATTTCGTCTCACCATCATCTCCAAGCCTATGAAGCCAGTGCAGGCTGTTTAAGCAAAACACTCCAAAAATCCCACCACCATTTCTACGGTACTCTGCAATAAGTAACAATTCCAGTCTGAATCAGGCTTGAGGAGAGGAGCCTATATGGGCCCAGCTTTTCATATTCCACAAGCAGAGTTATCATTACCATTGTTGCCTTATCTCTATTGGTGATTGCTTCTTTTCAGGCAAGTATAAAGGCAAGCTGAATATAAATGTTTTGTCATAAAAACGCTATTCAGACAATAAAGAAGGGGTTATAATAGCACCAAATACAGTCATCCCAGGGCTCTAGCACTGATTGAATATGTATGTATGCATATTCAGGTTGCATGAAATGCCAGAAATCTACTATCTTTCTCACTGACCACATCAGGACATAAACCACGGTGTAGAATTAAATGATGCTCTGGCATCTTTACTGTATAAATATTATAGACAAGGATGACGTTACCATCCCATTGGAAGAAAAGACTGCCCTCACACAAAACTCTTGATATTTTTTTTTATTTTTTTTTACATTCTGGCAACTTTGAAACCAAGTCCTGAGCAACTATATTTCCTCCCCCCCCTCCCCATTTCGGGTAATGATTGCTTCCTTTCTCCCTTCCTCTGAAAGCTGAAATGCCTTGGGTGCTTAGCAGCTCCAGCCACGTAGCGCCACCCAGGGGCCAAATCCAGAATTTTGGGTTTCTTTTGCCTTGAAATGGAAGGCAAGCTAGTCATTCATTCTGTGCAGCCCTTAGTCCTCTGGCTCCTCCTAAATTATGATGGGACTTCAGGAACCTGTTTCCCGTGCTTGTCTGTCATAATTGTAAGGATGGTAGGTGAGTTTTTAAAGCACCACAATCAAAGGTCCACCAGAAAGACAAAAACTAATTACAGACAGAGAGACGGCATGCAGATAGTAGGTTAAAGCTGGATGCGCAATGCATAGGAAAATGTGACTCATTGTAACAATAAAATACGAAAAGAGGTGGGGGGAGGTGGGGAGAGAAGAAGATAAAGCAGGAGATTACAGACCTTGCAGTGGTTTGATAAATGGCACTCTACTTCACTCTGCTTATTGTGTACTTCATACCTTGCTCCTGAATATGGAAGAGAATTTTATTAAAGATTTAGCCACGGTGCTGGTGGTGGTGGTGACTGTCTCACAGTAATTTTCCTACAAAGTAGTTTAATCTATCACAGGGCAGACAGTGCACCTTCTTACCATGTATCATTTCTGTCTATTGAGTAAGTGCTATCCAAATGCAATTTCTTTTCATTTTTGGAATCTGCGATGCATATTCAAGATACATTTTCTTTTTGTCAGGGGCCTAAATTAGGACCTGTATAAAAAGGGGGGGGGGAAATACTAATAAAAAAGTAAAGCAGACCGTGTCTGTGTTTCTCAGTAATTTTTTTAAGATAGCACTGCTTTTTAAAAAGGTAAAGAATATGTGAAAATACAGGCAGTCCTCAACTTACAACCACA
>NW_015386642.1:0-7361 GCF_001527695.2 Protobothrops mucrosquamatus | reverse complement strand
TGCGATGCATATTCAAGATACATTTTCTTTTTGTCAGGGGCCTAAATTAGGACCTGTATAAAAAGGGGGGGGGGAAATACTAATAAAAAAGTAAAGCAGACCGTGTCTGTGTTTCTCAGTAATTTTTTTAAGATAGCACTGCTTTTTAAAAAGGTAAAGAATATGTGAAAATACAGGCAGTCCTCAACTTACAACCACAGTGGAGCCCAAAATTTCTGTCGCTAGGCGAGACGTTTGTTAAGTGAATTTTTGCCCCCTTTTACAACCTTTCTTCCCACAGCTGTTAAGTGAATCGCTCCAGCTGTTAAGTTAGCAACACCGTTGTTAGGTGAATCTGGTTTCCCCACTGATTTTGCTCGTCAGATGGTCACAAATGGTGATCACATGACTCTGGGACACTGCAACTGCCATAAATGTGAGTCAATTGCCAAGCATCTGAATTTTGATCACATGACCATGGGGATGCTGCAACGGTTTTAAGTGTGAAAACTGGTCATAAGTCACTTTTTTCGGTGCCACTGTAACTTTGAAAGGTCACTAAATGAACTGTTGTTAAGTCAAGGACTACCTGTAGTATTGCAATGTTAAACCCTCCCTTTGCTATAGTAAATCTGTAACAGTGTCTTTGGGGTCTTTACGACATCACAACTTCTGTTTTTCCATCTTTCTACCTCCGTGAATCTGATATCAATGATATCAAGATAGACAATAAGTACCATGGTATACAAATGGTATAGGGCAGTGGTAGGCAACCTTGGCAAATGGTATAGGGCAGTGGTAGGCAACCTTGGCAGCATGCTGGCTCAGGAATTCTGGGAGTTGAAGTCCACGAGTTATAAAAGAGCCAAGGTTGCCTACCCCTGGTATAGGGCTTCCCACCTGAGCAGGGGGTTGGACTAGAAGACCTCCAAGGTCCCTTTCAACTCTGTTATTCTATTCTATTCTATTCTATTCTATTCTATTCTATTCTATTCTATTCTATTCTATTCCATCCCATCCCATTCTATTCTATACCAAGGGAAAATGCAACTTTGGAGTGCCACATTGAAAGTACTTCTACTTAATATGGAAAGAGGAACTCAGCCTAATATTTTACTCAGGAAACAGAGTTTATTCTTATTGGATCATGAACAAAGGAAAGGCAGAATCATAGCCAAAATGTCAATTCACACGATCCAATGATAAAAAAAATAGTTTATTAAAATGCCTTGGCTAATGTGGAGATTTTCCCACAAAACTAACTAGTTAGGATACCTTTCTGAAGCTAAGATGGTGAACTAATATGGAAAGGATACTGAGTTTTTACTCAGAGCTGGCATCATGTCTCTGTGCTCTGGGACCACAAAATATATTCAGGCCTCAAGCTTTAAAAGCTGACAAACACAGAATAATTTTATTACAGCATAACATTAAAGGGAGCTCTTCTTTTGTTTACCAGAGTGCTTGGTCTACTAATCCAGTGACAATAAATTACAGCATGAGCTGTAAGAAGGTTGGGGCTTGGATCGCATATTTCAAACAATTACTCCTTGTCTCCCAACACATGATAAATTATTATGGTAACTTTACACAATTACCCCTATTTCATAATAGGAACTGTTCTCATGTATTCTCATGTATACCAAATCTATAATAGACCTGAGAAAGGCACATTCAACTTGCAGGACAGATGTGACAGTGCTTGAAGTGTAAATAAGTAAATCAAACAAAATTGCTGATATTTTCTTTAATATAAGATGGCCAGAGGCAAACTATAGGAATCTAATATTGTGTATTTTTGTATGTGTGTCTGTGTCTGTGTCTGTGTCTCTGTGTGTGTGTGTGTGTGTGTGTGTGTGTGAGAGAGAGAGAGAGAGAGAGAGAGAGAGACAGACAGACAGACAGACAGACAGACAGACAGACAGAGATACAGGCAGACAGACAGACAGACAGACAGACAGACAGACAGACAGACAGACATAAGAGAGAGGCTTCAAACTGCTTGTGGATACCCCTGGAAAACATCTCTCTAATTTATATCACACATGTAATTGTTCTAAATCCTTCAATGAAATCCATTTTTCACCTCCCACTCTCCAAATATCAAGCCATCTTCCATTATGGGGAAATGGACACATTTGATTGAGAGATAGATGATGTTGAAAACAAAATAAAAAGCAAATAATTCTTTGACATAAACTGACTGTTAGCAACATGCGGTGCTAAGACCCCAATACATTAGGTTGGGATGTTCCTCTCAGGAAATACTTGAGGAATACTTGACACTCAAACTTTTAATTTCTATTGTAAAAACAATTTCAGATTTATGTGGAGTGCTGACCTAACTTAAAATGCCATTGAATCATTTAATATTGTTAGGCAACTTAATAGAAAAGAACTTTACAGATGAGGAAAGGCTAGCACCCATGTTTAGGCTCATTAAGAAATTAGATAAGAAAATTACTTCTTGTACCTGTATAATGAAATGTAACTCTTATCTGAAAATGCTACAGTTTTCATTAATGTCCTGACATAAAAAGCCACTGTGGGGAAAAATGCTTCCAATCATTGAAACAAGATGTAGGCCTTGCAATTCTAGCTCTGCTCATAATGCTCATAGTTGGAAGTTATTTTCATCATTATAGCTAGATCCTTTCTAAATGAGAACCAGTTTGGTGTAGTGGTTAAGGCATCAGGCTAGAAACCAGGAGTTCTAGTCCCAACTTAGTAACAAAAGCCAGCTGACCTTGAGTCAATCTCTCTCTCTCTCTCTCTCTGCCCTAGGAAACAGACAAGTGTACTTTAGGGGAAAAAACCCATTGCCAATAAAACTACAGGAACCTGTCCAGGCAGGAGTCAATGCTATTTCAAGGAGGGGGAGGGGAGAGAGGGACAAACAGACAGACAGACATAGAGATGACTAAAAGCAAAGAAATCCTTACATGAGCTCCATCAGTGAGCACTGAATCTGGATTGCTGGGAGTCTTTGGACCAGTTACTCTCTCTTAGCCCAACTCACCTCACAGTGTTATCAAAAAAATAAAGATGGGAAATACTATAAATGAATGAATAAATAAATAAATAAATCCCCAGAGTTTGCTTGATAGCATTGTGAAAGGAGTTTGCTCCTGCCTTCTTTCAGGAAGTTTCCTAATTTTGACGAGCACTCCTGGAATCTCCAGGTGGTCTCTCATCCAAATATAATCAAGGCTAACCCAGCTTAGTTGCCAAGATCAACCAAGAGTGATCCAAAGTTGTCAAATGAGAAACTTTATGTATTTGGTATGAAGATTTTTTTTTTCTTTTGAAAGGCAACATCTATATGATTCGAAGTTCCAACTGGGTAAGGTGATAGGTTTCTCATCAGATGATCTTCCCTAAATACATTCCTAAACTTGTTTGTGTCAGAAATCCTGTCAGGATCGGGAGGAGAAAAGCAGCTACCACATTCAGTGTATGCAATATAGATTTAAACAATGCTTGCTGCTATTTATGTGACACCAATTTTAATAGCTACAAGTAGATCTCCCATTAGAGAAAACCAGGCAATTGCCTCAAGAAAGCATCTTCTCAAGGTATGGAAAGAAACTTTTATATGTGAAATGGAGGGTGGGGGGAGAATTTTTGTCCTTTGTCTTTGTGGCAAAATATCCTAAGTTAGCTATGCCTATTTAAAGATCTTCTGAATCCTTCTCAACAGAGATTGGTCAGTTTTAAATTGTTAGGAACTAGGAAATATATATTTTTTTTCACTTCTCCCAGTCTGTGAAGAATCCATTTTCATGGATGTATATTAATACTAAGTAAATGAGGTGAGGTGCCTCAAAATGTGGCATTGAATTTTATGTCTACCTCTTTCTTCTTTACAATTGGTAATCTAATTTATATTGGAGCTTGAATTTGTAATATTCAGGATGGAGCATCATTATGTTTCAAAGACATGGTATAACATTTGCAGAGGCACTTTTTGGATATAGATCCAAATTCAGTGATGCAAAATAATTAAAATGAGGAGGAAATAGAAAAGTACTGCACACACAATATCTAGCAGTTTCTACTATGCCTGCATGTCTAGCTGTAAAGAAAAGATGTATACTCAGATTTATTCTTCAGCAATATGATGCTCATACAGAAACTTCACTAATAATCTCAGTAAAATCTCTGCATGTGCATTTTCTATGCGAGATGCAACATTACACACAAAATGTACACAGATTATATGTAAAGTTGTACAGTTGGTAGACACTACATTTGAAGTTTGAAGATTTTTTTTCAAAGGGGAATAGTAGGATTGCACTTTTTTCCCACAGACCAGTTTTGTCTTCCTGTTGCCTGTGGCTTTCCTCCATCTGTTTACCAGATAATACTTTCTTTGAGTCTTACGAAGACCAGAAGCAGAATGCTCATTGGGTGAAGCCATTTAGACTCACTGCATCTGATGTCAAGATAATTATTTCCCTGCATCTATTCAAGGTTGGTAAAGAGAATATTATTGGAAGAAGAGAAAATCCAGCAAAGCTATTATGTGGACTTTGGAATATAAAAACTGATTGTTAGTGATTGCTTTGCAAATATAAGCCCAGACAACAAGCTGTTTACCAAATATTAAGGTGTTTTTGTTAAAAAATCAATAAAATATATATTTTTAAAAAATATTTTCCCTCCTGTTCTTTTTTCATTGAATTCAATGGCCCAATAGAAGCTAGGAAATTCCAATTTTTTTAAAAAATAAAATAAACTTTTTGAGGTAATATTTTTTCAACTGATTAGATCTACTCCCTTGAATGTTAAAGGTTGGTCCAACCTTTCAAATATTGAACCATACTTAAAATACCCCCCCTCCCATGTGGGAAACCCCAGTGCAAGTGGCTCAGTTACTTTCCCATAATATAATGCTAATTTCATCCTGGCATTAAACTGAGAAAGTTATCTGGTAAAAAATAATTATAATAGGTTTTCACCTGAACCAACATCAAAGTGTCAATTTTCTTTCTAACCTGCTTCTGAAAGTGAAACTTTCCCTTCTACAGGGTGCCACAAGAAAAATCATTCCCTCTACGATACAACTCTCTCTCTCTCTCTCTCTCTCTCTCTTTCTCTCTCTCTCTCTCTAATTGCTACTCTATGAATTGTCAGTTGTGCCATATTTTTTCACTGCTGCTTTCTTGACTGATAGATCCTAAAAGGCAGAAACTATCCACCACTTCCATATCTTCATTGTAACTTCTTAAGTTGGTTGCTGTACCTGTTGCCCTTAGTTTGATCTTCTTTTTATTTAATTTGTGCTCCTTGTTAAGTTTGTGCTCCTTGACCTTCAATAGTAAAGCTTGAAGTTCATTTGCATTTTCAGCTACCAGACTAGTGCCATTAGCATAGTCACATATCTCCTATTAAATTCAATTACTTACAGAACCTCTAGATTACACATGACAATAACAAAGATGCTTACATACTTACCACTGTAAAAAAAACACTGCAAGGTGTTGTTACTACGTATGTATGTATGTATGTATGTATGTATGTAGGTCTTTGGTCATTCGGGTTCTCTCCCGCGTAAAATTGGAAGTGTCCTGGCGACGTTTCGACGAAGTCACATTCGTCATCTTCAGGCTGGTGTCTTCAGCACGAAGCTGAAGACACCAGCCTGAAGATGACGAATGTGACTTCGTCGAAACGTCGCCAGGACACTTCCAATTTTACGCGGGAGAGAACCTGAATGACCAAAGACCTACATACAAACACCCGCGAAAACCTCAGAAAACATATATATGTATGTATGTACAGTATGTATGTATGTATGTATGTATGTATGTATGTATGTATAATGCAAAAGAAACGGTCAGAAAGCAACATGCAGTATGAAGTAAGTACTATTCAGTTAATTTCTCATACACTAAAACTGTTATTGTTTCATCTAAGCTGCAGGTCCCAATTTTACCACAATTGATAATGACATAGAGTTTGTGAAGATACTGTATATGCTTTGTAAAAAAAAAACTCCAGATTTTCCTTTATAATCTAAGCAAGAACAGGAGCTATTGGAAGGCTTATTTTTCCCCTTTCAGTTATTTTGATTAAGTTCCTAGATTACACAAAACCCTTACATTATACTGTAGTGTTGCATTTCAGCAAGGTGAGGTCAATAGAAAGTAACCCTACTGCATCAATCTCCAAAGACATAGGTTATCACAACTTTTAGCAACTGAGACTCGATAAAGATTTTCCACAGACTCAGAACAGGATTTTTTTTCAGTCAGAGCATTAATACAGTCGGTCTGACTGAATTACTTCTTAAATAACTATTTAACTCTTGAAGAGTTTCTCTGAAGTTCTTAAGCTATCAATAGTCCCACTTAAAGTAGGCAATTTGGACTGTATAAAGAAAACCCTGAAAGTTTTGACTTTGGGGAAGAAAGACTGAGATTAATAATTATCCCATTCTAAAAGAGACTTTAAGAAGTGTGGCAGTCAAATAAATCTGCTATCAACAGGCATAGAGATAAATAACATCTACATACCATTTAAAAGAGACAATCAAAAAGCTAAAAAGGAAACAAAAAAACCAAAACACCTCCTCCACAGTAGTCAACACCCACATAAGCAAAGATTAAAACCAGGACTAACATCAGACCAACAATCAAGCAGTAAACTATACCCCAATCAATGAACTACCAACTTAGACAAACAATCAAAAAATAAACAATAGCTCAATCAAGGAAATACAAAAAAAAAAAGCATTCCCACCAACATTGATAGGGCAAGCCACTTGAATATAAACTGAAAGCAAATCCATTCCTTTCTAGCACTGATGTTATCTAACTGGATAATGAAATGTCTGCAAAAAAAAAACAAAAAAACCAACCCAACCAGTGTCAGAGAGCACCAAGGACTCCACAGACTTTAAAATAAAATCCTTCCAGCTACTCTGACCACTAGGCTTGGGTGACTAAGGGTACCTTTGAAATGATCCAATGGAGAAAACAAGCCTTTTCTTTTCCATCTTTTCCCTCCACTTTTGGAGAGGATTTAGGGCTGCAGCTCTTCGTGTGATAAAAGAAACACAGCACCTTCATCCAAATCTGATTTGTTTCAAAGGACAGGATTTCTTTGAGAAGCTTTTTTTCATTTCTTCACAAAGGTGCTCAACACCTTTGTTGAGGTATCTGGATTACACAGGGTATATTAACTTTCTCCAAATCATGTCTTGTCTAAAGGTAATCCTCAAGTGATGAACACTGTTGAACCCAAAAATTATGTTGCTAAGTGAAACATTTGTTAAGTGAGTTTGCCCCATTTACCATAAGGGAATCATTGCATTTGTAAAGTTAGTAACATGGTGCTTAAGTGAATCTGGCTTCCCCATTGACCAGGGGTCCCCAACC
>NW_015386641.1:892991-898487 GCF_001527695.2 Protobothrops mucrosquamatus | reverse complement strand
GGTGTTTTGTGTATTTTGGTCGGTTAGACAAAACTTGATAAATTAACTTTCCCGTCCCTTTTGTTCCCGTGAATCTCTCTCTCTCTCTCTGAAGATACTGTCTTCTAAATCATATGCTGGGCTTGTCCTTTAAAGCAGAGGTGTAGTTTCATCTCCTTTTAAAAATAAACCTCCAGAAAAAGCTGAGACATTCAATCCCCAATCTGGGATTTAAGATTTTTGTACATGAAACAGACAAGCCCAACAGAGGGGCACCTCAGGCTAAAACATTCGTGATGCTGGACTGATGTTTCTCAACCTCAGCATCTTTAAGAAAAGTGGACTTCAACTCCCAGAATTCCCCAGCCAGCTTTGCTTCGAAGTCCAGCCATCTCAAAGTTGCTGAGGTTGAGAAACAGACAGACCCCATAAATCAATTTCGATTCAGACATGCTGCATGGTGGGTAGATGCCAAAGATGGCTTAACATAAGCAAGATACTCAGACAGCATTACCAAACTAAAACTATAAATGAATAAATGACCATATCTGTTCCTTAAACAGAAACCAAAAGTATTTTGACAGTGAAGCAGCTCTACTTTAGCAACTGCCTCCGTTAACATGTATGGAAGGGTATGAGTGAGAGTTCTCCCTTCTTCCTGCAAACCCATCATGCCCCCCCTCCATTCATTCCAGGGACTTAGAAGCTCCTCCAGAACAGCACAGAGTGGACTTGAGGTCAGAGAAGGAAGCAAGGAAATTGCCATTATATTCTTCTTCCATCGTATCTAAGAGGAGACTCTTGGAATGCGCACAAGGAATCGTCTCTAACTGGTTGCTGCAGTATCAGTCTTAGCACAAGCCACTTAAAGCATCAATTTAAGAAATAATGCAGTAAATGGAGCAACTTACCTGGATTATTGTTGTCAGGATATCTACATAGTTGCTTTCTGTCTGATACAGCTCCTTTGCAACCTGCCACCTGGCGGATTGCTTTGAAGGAAAGGGAGTTGTGTTTTTGGATGGCTTTGCACAAGATTTAGGCGTTTCTGCGAAGGACGGAGAAATACTATGACACTTTTCTTTTTTAAAAAAGCAGGAAACTTACTACGGAAGCTAGGAAACATTCTTAAAATAGAAAGGCCAATTTAACATGAACTGGGGCCGAGTACAGTACAAGTTTTAATGACTGCCCAAAACACCAAAAATTGAAGGCAGAGGTCATCTTCAATATCATCAGGTGATGTTATAGTTGTCGACTACTTTCTCTCTGTGAAATAACTGCTGACTATTCTATCAGCACCATCGGGGAAAACAACTAGAGCGCTCTGAACTTGTACAATTTGCTATAGGATTAATTGCTAGGAATTTTAGATACGCTATGAATTCCAAATAACAGCTTACCTGCTAGCAACCCAAACATGAAACTGACGTTTGGATTTGATTCAGATTATTAGTCAGATCCAATTACCCAACCATGATTGCCATCAACAGGCATAAAAAAAAATATATTGCTGTACTTATAGCCTTTTTGCTGATTGTTCTTCTAACTTCCTGCATTTCATGAGAATCACTGAATCAGAGGGCTTGAAGGGACCTCAGAGGTCTTCTAGTCCAACCCTGCTCAAAGCAGGAGACCTTAGATCATCCCGGTCAAATGCTTGTCCCGTCTATTTTTGAAAACCTCCCGTGATGGAACACTCACAACCCTAAGAGGCAAGCTACTGCATTGTCAGAAAATTTCTTCTTGCTTCTAAGTTGGATCTCTTTTTAATAAATTTCACCCGTTACTTCTTTTCCTGCCCTCTGGTGCCTCAGAAAAGAAGCCAATACCCACTTCTGTGTGACAGCCTCCACAACCATTGGCAAACATGTCCCTCCTAATCCTTCCCTTCAATAGGCTAGACATACCTAGTTCCCTCAACCTTCACAAAACGTAGCCTCCAAACTCTTTATCATCGAATGCTTGCGCTCCTTGGAAATGCTTAATTTATATATAAAACATCTCCAGGGAGAAAGCTGATTTGCAAGTGGATTCTCCAAACTGATCCAATGGTCATTCTGAAATTGTCCCTTTCGTGCACTTAAGTTCTGCATTCAAAGCAAACAATCCTTTCTACCTAAAAACACTGTCAGTCAACCCACCATCACCTTGTGAAGTTCTCAGCATGCTTACAGCTGGAGGTTGTTGACACAAGACATCTTTCAAAACCGGGATGGAATGGAAGCTGACATGATTTATTTTATGTTCCATTGGCAAAAGAAAATATTTTTGGAGATTCATTTGAGGTGTTCCATTAACTAGGCTTTCACGTACATTACTGCTAGTTGCCTCGGCTGTTTGTTGTAGACTTACTAATGAGTTTATACAACATTTACAAGAAACATTATGCAAAGAAATACAACTGGAGTTTCTGCAGGATCTCTTCCTCATCCGACTAAGCCTAAGGACATCATAGGTGCCTTTCTCTCTATCTTTCTCCGGGCTCCTCAATTCTAGCCTCTTCCCTGCATAGTTTGAGAAGGAAAAAGCCTGTTACTCATATTGGCAGAACGATCCAGCGGCGTTTTATTTTCATGAGAAAAATAAAAATATACAAAGATAGCTCAGCAATACCTCCGTTCGCCATGCTCGACTCCGGGGTGTTAGAAATGTCAAGTAAAGATCCTATGGAAAGGGAATGTTCGGCCGATGGCCGTTTCCGAGGTGGAAAGGGAGACATGTCCGCTTCTCGGGTTAGCTGAGCAAGGGTTTCTCTCAAACGCCGTCTCTTCCGGTTGCTGTTGGGAGTATTTAGAGAAAGTAGCGAGGTCGAGGGCTTCAATTCGGGACTGTCTGGCTATAGTGAAAGACAAGATGTCCAGATTAGTAACTGTTTCCCTTTTACAGCCCAGGTTCTGTACAGATGGTCACTTTTTGCCCTTCAAAGTTATTACAGGTAGTCTTCGACTTACGACCGCAATTGAGCCCCACATTTCTGTTGCTAAGTGAAACATTTGTTAAGTGAATTTTGTCCCATTTTACGACCTTTCTTGCCGCAGTTGTTAAAGTGAACACTTGTTGAGTTAGTAACCCGGTTGTTACGTGAATCTGGCTTTTGCGTTGACTTTGCTTGTCAGAAGGTGGCCAAAGTGATGTACGTGACCCCACGACACTTGCAACCGTCATAAATATGAGCCAAGCGTTGCCAAGCGTCTGAATTTTGATCACGTGACCATGAAGATGCTGCAATGGTCGTAAGTGTGAAAAATGGTCATAAGTCCCATTTTTTTAGTGACATTGTAACTTTGAATGGTCACTAAATGAACTGTTGTAAGACGAAGACTACTTGTATTATTGTTTTTTTTTTCCTTGCAAGTTTAACCCGGGAAACACATTTGAGAGATTTAGGCCTGATTTTGCCAATTGTTCCCCAAATTCTCCATTTTCTTGCATAGCAGCATACCTTTTCAAATAAGTACATTGATTCTCCAGCTCTGGCATCCATCTGTATGCTTCCCCAGAACCACTAGAGGGAGAAAAAGTATTTTCTGTCATTTATTCAAGCAGGTGCAATTATCTATCATTCCACAGAATACTACTGAGCACGGCTTACCATTATAAAACCTATAAAATCCAGAAAATGTTATTAAACAAATGCGTTTAAGAATCCAGGGTACTATATTTAGACTGACCTCTTGCTTTACAACAAAAAGGCTCGGAGACAACTCAAATGGAATATTTTTTACTGTGTTTTCTTCAACTATAAGATGAGTGCAGCGTTCATCACCAGCAGGCAAATGCTGTCCTCCTGTGGATGAAAAGTAATCAATTGCCTGTTATTTTATCATTTCTTTTGCAATGAACTGTGCATATAAGGAAATAAAAAAGCTAACAATTGTAAAGAAACATCACAATGTAGTAATGAAACATCAAAGCTAAGGTTTGCTCAATGCAGCTATTTAGAAAGGAAGTTACAAAAAAAATGTAAAGCTTATTAGTCTAAGTAAATGTAGATTTTTGACATCCTCTAGTAAGGAAGTGAGGTTTGCTCTGTTTATAAACAAAAACTGTATATAACAGTTGCAGCAGATAATAGCTGTCTAAACCAGATACAGCAAACCCCACTCCCTTCTACCATTGAAGATGTTACTTAGTCTGGTAATGAAATGCCTGCAAGCAAACAACCAAGTTCAGTGAGCATCAAGAACTCCAAAGAAACATATGAATCCATGACCAGGAATAGCCATATTGTTACCAGATTTCTTATTATAAAAATCAACTGCTATACTATGTAAACATTAAGAATAAATAAAATTTAATAAAACCTCACTCTTGAAATTTGTATACAAAATGTCTACATTGATTGTAGTGTCAGTTACAATGGAAAGTTCGTATGTCTAGGAAAGCCATATTGTAGTAAGGCTGTGGCTTAGTGTGAGACACAAATTTAGCCATGATTTAACAGGACACGATGGCTAAAATAAAGAATGGATTATTAGACCGAATTTTGCACTCAGCCATAACCTTCCCATATTTACCTTGCATTTCTGTCATTTCTTCCATGTTCTTTTTCTCTTCATCAGAGAACCCAAGAAAACTTAAAATGCAGTCCTGAAATGGTGGAACTTTAAATTCTTTCCTAAATTCTTCATCAGCAGCACAAAAGTCACTAAAAGAGGGAAAGGACAGAGAGAAAGGAATGAATTTAAGGCAACTGTATTAAATTT
This sequence comes from Protobothrops mucrosquamatus, assembly GCF_001527695.2. Taxonomy (NCBI): domain Eukaryota; kingdom Metazoa; phylum Chordata; class Lepidosauria; order Squamata; family Viperidae; genus Protobothrops; species Protobothrops mucrosquamatus. The sequence goes on along the minus strand of NW_015386641.1, from coordinate 893,799 downwards.
TATTTCCTATTATTCTGAAATATTTGCTTTCAAGCTAAAAGAATGCTATGCAAGGCCTTTCTACAGGAAAGATCATACATACATGTCATTTCTCCTCTCCCAAGATCTATAAATCCACTCTGCTTTCATGATTGGAGTGCCAAGACTCACAGCTACCTGCAAATCAAGGGAAGGAACAACAGCAGCACTGTTAACACTTGCATGAAGATACAGATCCATATGCCTATTTCATCTTCTTATCCTTTGTTTGATAAAGCCTTTAAGATTTTTAATAAAATTAGAGAGGCAGGAGATTAAATGAGTCTGGGTTTCAATAAGTCTTAATGATGTAAAAAATGAAAAGGGCAATTTGGGAACAAATCTGTACTTTACAAACAAGTATCACAAATACAACTCAGGTGTTCCTGTCCATCAATTGAGCTATTCAAAAGTAACATCAAATTATAGTGTAGTTTTAGGACCATCAGAAGTTTAGCATTGTCCCTTCAAACTGCGTTTAAATCTCAATTGCATATATAAATTATTGAGAAGATTTTAATTACGCTTCTAAACAGCTTTATTTATTTTATTTTATTTATTTATTTATTTAATTTGATTTGTATCCCGCCTTTCTCCTTACCGGACTCAGGGCGGCTGACAGCCTTATAAAACCAGTATTTACAATAAATATCAATTTAAAACCAGATTAAAAGAAAATATTTGTAAAGGCCTAATAATTAAAATTTCCCTTAAAAACCCCACTAAAATTCCCTAGGCCAATCCCGCTTGTTGGAAAAGCCATGTCTTTAGGGCGCGGCGGAAGGAGGGG
>NW_015386641.1:891710-892950 GCF_001527695.2 Protobothrops mucrosquamatus | reverse complement strand
GATCTGACCATGACAAGGGCTCAATGACTATCTCCCCTAATGCCAGATCATTCTGCCACTGGCCTGAGACAAAAATCAGGTCCAGCGTGTGTCCACCCGTGTGAGTGGGGGCCTGTATTAATTGGGTCAAGTCCAAGGCCGTCATGGAAGCCAAGAACTCCTGAGCTGCCGCTGACGTCTCCCCCACTGATGGCAGGTTTCGTGGCTGTACTCACATATGAGGCTTATAAATATCACTGCAGCATTTTCAGATTGCATCCATTGATCAAAAGTCTATTTCTATATCCCCTTGCTGCTTTCACTATTAGACCCTGAATTCAATACCCATTCATTGCTTTAAAATCTTGAATTACAGAAATATTATTCTTTTAAAAAAAAAAAAGTTTTGTTGTGTTTGTTGTTATTCTCAATGAACCAAATATTCTGGTATCTTCCAAAAAAAATCTTCACTTAAACCCTTAATGGAAATTTGAAATTCACTTACTCTGAATTTATCTCCCTGTGTAGAGTTAGCCACCAGATGTGTAACTTTGGAACTGAAGTCCCGCCGAATAATCCCTCCCATGTGATGAACCAAGGTCACCAGTTTAACCTAAAAGCAAAATTGGAGCACAGTTGAACATGTTGAAATAAAATTGCTGTTGGACAAAGCAAGGATGTCATTTACACTTCAGAGTAATTTCTCTTGCTGGTTTACCTAGATAAACAACAACTGTACAATTCAGTCTGAACTCCTACATCACCTTAAATCATGGCTTCTTTAGTGACAATTTGACTAAATCACAAATTGGCTTGATTTATACAATGCTTTACAAACTACAATTGCCAAATACATAAGTATATTAAAGCCAAACTCAAAACAAAATGGTTTTTGTCTTTATGTGAAAAGTTAACCCTTTATCTTTCTGTCCCAAAAAGATGTACTCTCTGTGCAGAATGATTTCCAGAGCTTGGGGAAGGAACTTAGCAGAATAGGCTGTAGGCTTACTTTCTCAGAGGTTTTACCAGTGTATAAGGAGCAAAATGGAAAAGGCCAGCGCGTAGCACAATTCAATATGTGGCTAAAGGAGTGGTGTAAAGGGGAAGGCTTTGGATATATTAGTCACGATGTCTGTAGCTGGTCCAATGAAAAGATGTACAAAAGAGATGGTTTGCATCCATCAAAGAAAGGGACTGAGTTACTCAGCTATAAATTCACAGATTTTCTGAAGGAAAATTTAAACTAAACAGCGGGGACAGT